>NW_027187360.1:17332055-17334693 GCF_028583685.1 Petaurus breviceps papuanus | reverse complement strand
AGCTGCATCCAATCAGAGCTGCAGCAGTGAGCGGGTCATCCTGTTCTTCTCCAGTGATTTGCTTGCTGGTACATTTTTTTGTTCACATTTACCTGTTTATTAAAATTGCTGTCAATGTTCATTAAAATAAGCCCTCCCCTGAAAATAAGCCCTCTGGTTTTTTTCTGTCCAAAAAAATTAATAAGACAGTGTCTTATTATCGGGGAAACACGGTATCTGAATATCAAATTTTCTGTTCAACTCTGGTTTTTTCAGCAAGAATGCTTGAAAGTCCTCTATTCCACTGAATGACCACATTTTTCCCTGAAACATGATATTGAGTTTTGCTGGGTAAGTGACTCTTGGTTTTAATCCCAGCTCCTTTGCCCTCCAGAATATCATATTACAAGCCCTTCAATCCCTCATTGTAGAAGCTGCCAGATCCTGTGTTATCCTGATTGTGTTTCCACAATATTCAAATTCTTTCTTCATGGTTGCTTGTCATATTCTCTCCTTAATCTGGGAATTCCAGAACCTGGCTATGATATTCCTAGAAGTTTTCTTTTTGGGATCTTTTTCAGGCAGTGATCCTTGGATTCTTTCAACCTCTATTTTGCCCTCTGATTCTAAGATATCAGGGCAGTTTTCTTTGAGAACTTCCTGGAGGATGATTTCTAGGTTCTTACTTTGATCATGGCTTTCAGGTAGTCCAATAATTTTTAAATTATCTCTCCTGGATCTATTTTCCAGTTCAGTGGGTTTTCATATGAGCTATTTCACATTGCCTTCTATTCTTTCATTTGTTTGGATCTGTTTAACAGCATCTTGATTTCTCATAAAGTCATTAGCCTCCATTTCCTCCAGTCTAATTCTGAAGCAATTATTCTCCTCATTGAGCTTTTGAGATTCTTTTTCCATCTGGCAAATTCGACTTTGTAAGGCATTCTTCTCCTCATTGCCTTTTTGGGTCTCTTTTGTCATTTGAGTCAGTCTGTTTTTTAAAGTGTTATTTTCCTCAGTCAGGCTGTTGATGCTCATTTAATAATTTTCTTGCATTGTTCTCATTTCTCTTCCCAATTTTTCCTTTACTTCTCTTATCTGCTTCTTAAGGTCCTCTGTGGCCTGTAACCAGCTGGTATTTTCCTTTGAAGTTTTTGGTGCAGGAGTTCTGACTTCACTATCTTCCTCCTGTTCCATGCTCTCCCCCTTTTTGTCCCCAAAATAGGAGTCTAATGTTGGAATCTTCTGTCGGCTTTGTTTCCTTTGCCTGGTCATGTCACCCCTCAGTTACTTGATCCCTGGGCTTTTTGCCACAGTAGGACTCTACCACCAGACAGGGGAGATTTTGTCCCAAATCTGGGATTTTCTCAGCTGTCAGAGGTATTAGATGGGTACCCTCTCTGAAGTCTCCACATGCTCTGACAAGCTGGACACACACCCCAGGACCTCTACCCTAGATTGCAATCCATATCCAAGCAGGTTAAAGCAAGAGCGATTACCCCTGAGACTGGTTCTTGGTTCCCCTACATCCTGCAGCCCAGGAGCTGAAGCTGCCATGTGGCACTGGCTGCCTCTGCTGGTGTCTCAGCGGCTTCTCACCCCAGGGGCAAAAGCCAGACACTCATGCTTACTGGTCCCAAAGTCCAGACTGCACTGACCTCTCACTTTGTCCTTAGCATCTATGTGTTGATAAATCTGGAAACAGGCTGGTCAGGCCTACCCTGCAGTTAAAGCCTCAGGTGGGGCTGGGTGCAGCTCCCAGAGTGCTGTGCTGGCGCATTCCTGCCAGCCTGCCACGCTGTCCTCAGCAGGAGGTTAACTTCTCTGTTTCATTTTGTGGGTTCTGCCTCTCCAAAGTTTGTTTAGAGTCCCCTTTTTACATGGATTGGGGAAGGTGGAAGCAGGAGCTGCGGGGAGGTCCTGCTTCTACTAGGCCATCTTGACTCTTCCCCTTCTCTGCCCCCCCACCCCAGGATCTCTTTTAAGTAGCAATCAATGGATTTTTTTTCTATTTTTAATTTCCCCCATTGTTCTAATGCTTCAGGATAATTTTCTTTAATTATTTCTTGTTTTATTGTACCAAGATTCCTTTTTTATCATAATTTTCACTTAGTCCAATTATTTTTATATTTTTTCTTCTTGATCTATTCTCCAAATATATTGTTTTTCTTATAAGATGTTTCACTTTCTCTTTTATTTTTTCATTATTCATATTTTGTTTAATCATTTTTTTTACTAAGGATTAACTTTTATTTTATTTTCAGGGGATGAATAGAAAAAGAAAGTTGTTTGTTTGTTTGTTTTTATGTATTCCCCTCCAAATATGTAACCCAAAGGGAAGTTAGCCTAGTTTATTTACTTATTTTTTTCATTTTCGATATTCATTTCCACAAGATTTTGTTACAAATTTTCTCCCTGTCTCTCTCCTAATCCCCCCCAAGAAAGCAAACACACTGAAAACCCCTTCCCCCAATCTATTCTCTCTTATATCCTTCTCCCCCACCTTACTTTTCTGTAGGACCAGATGAATTTATTCCCCTGTGATCTCTATTCCCATAATAGGTTTCTATAGTTGGATTCTTTTTCTTTTGCTGGTGCATGTGTGTGTGCGTGTGTGTGTGTGTGTGTGTGTGTGTGTGTGTGTGTGTGTGTGTGTGTG
>NW_027187360.1:17321291-17332045 GCF_028583685.1 Petaurus breviceps papuanus | reverse complement strand
GTGTGTGTGTGTGTGTGTGTGTGTGTGTGTGTGTGTGTGTGTGTGTGGTGATACCTTAGTTTTTTATAGTCACCTCTACCTCTGGAGTATGGGAAATGGTAACTCTTGCCCCAGATCTTCAGTTCTCCCCTCTAGACTGAAACGAAATCCAAATCTCCAGTCTCTTGTAAGTGCCCACAATCAGGGGCTTTCTACCCCACTGCTTCTGCCCCCAGCAGGCATAGGCTTCTTCTTGCCCCTGGCTCTCTTCTCAGTACAGCTGGCTCTGGTGTTCCTGGTCCACAGAAGTTCCCTTAATCTTCCTGTGCTCAGACACCCAACTCCCCTCCCTATCAAGGTAAAAATTCTGATGGCTGGGGCTGAGGCAGAATCTCAAATCAACTAACCCCAGGTCTTGCCCTTTGCTATTTAAGAGGTTTGTCATTTGCTGTTAAAATGGAACCCACCTGCAGGTGTTTACTCTTCACAGGGACCAAACCTCTTCTGGTATTTTTCTCTTGATCTCCTCAAACTCTCCCAGGAGGACCTGGGTTATGCCCCCATTCTTATTTATCTCCACCCATACTTTTTTCACCCTCAGGTGTTATTTTAATTCTTTTGTGGGGAAAGATCTTGAGAGCTTGGAATTTTCTGAACTACTCTGCCATCTTCCCAGAATCCTTTCCCCTAATCTCCATTTCTGAGGAATGAATTTTACCTGAAATATTTTAATTGAAGTAGATAAAAAGATTGTAAGAACTTAAGCATCCTTAAAAAATGAATGCCTATTCTCTAAGACAGAAAAGGTAGATTATAGAATATGACTCACAGTTTTCACATCAACTTCATTTCTTGAAGATGTAAATTTTCCCCAAAACCCAGATTTGAAGTCAGACCTATCAAAAAAATCTACTAAATTTCAGTTGACTTCTCAGACTTTTGCTGGTAGATAGTAAAGAACAGGAAAGAAGGAAACCAGCATTTATTAAACACTTAGAAATATTATTTCATTTAATCCTAGCAACAAACCTGGGTGATAGATCTGTTATTATCACCATTATCCCTATAAAGTAGAATAAATCAAGAGAGACAGAGGTGACTTCTCCAGGGTCCCATGACACTGTCTGACACCAGATTTGAAATCAGATTTGAACACCCTGGCTTTAGGTACAGGACTTTGTCCACTGGGTTACCTAAATGCTACTGGAAGTGGCAGTGACTTGTAAGCCTCGAACTTTGTCCCTGAGTTTTGCAGTATAATAATTTGTTCTGCTGGTTTTGTGGACTATATCTCACTCAACATAGACATATGATTACAAAATTCCTCATCTTTTCTCTATTTCTTGCTCCTCTTAATGTAGATATTTTTGCTAAGGATGCCACTATGATCCCAATCATCTAGGTTCTTAAACTTAGAGATATCCTTGAATCCTGCCTTTCCCTCATCCCTTGTGCCCAATCAGCAATTAATCCCTGTCTATCTTACTGCAGCAATTTCTATCATCCACTACTTCCCTTCCCCTGCCTTTCCTCATTCAGATGCCATCCACTTAACTCAGAGAATCCCCACTTTCTGTTTAGGTTACTTCATTAGCTGTTGAATTGGTCTCCCTGTTTTCAGTAGGATCTCCTCTCCCCAGTCCATCCTTCACATACCTGACAAAACAATCTTCTTATCAAACATACCTGAACATGTCACTTTCTGATCAGAAGCTTTTGGTCATTCCCTAGTAACACTAAGGTAAAATATAAATTCTTCAGTCTGGCACTTAAGGCTCTCAATGATATGACTACTACCCACATTTTCAGCTTGATTCTATACTACTATACTCCTTTTTGAACTACTTCAGCTAAAGAACAGTGCTATCATAGTTTTTTCAGGTACTCAAACTTGCCATTCCATCACTTAAATCTATTCCTTTACACAGGCTGTCTCCCATTGTGGAATGCCTTCCCTCCTCACCTCCACCCAGAATCATTAACTTCCTTAAATCCTTGTCAGCTACCACATCTCCCATGAATTTTTCCCTTGTTTGCCAGTTATTCATGCTCTCCCCTACTCAAGTTTTATATTTATTTTTGTGTGTATTACATTCTCCTCCATTAACATCACTACTATTACCAACACACACACACACACACACACACACACACACACACACACATGAATATTAGTTTCTGGATGGCAAAACCCTTTTTTGTCACTTATGTATTTGTACCCATGAGGCCTAGCACAGTTATTTTCATAATTTTAAATTTTTTTTTGGGGGGGGAAGGGTTGGGGGAAGGTCCAGAACTGTGATTTTATTGATATAGGAAACTCCCAGAAAAGAAACTATGTCTACCAATGTAGGTCTGAAACTAATCTGCGATTCGTGATCTTAATAAGAGTTGCCTGAAGACCCTAAGAGGTTAAGTGACTTGCTCAGAAATTAAAAGGCAGGACTCGAATACGGCTTCCTGATTGCTAAACTATCTCTCTATCCATTATGCTTTACCTTGCATGCAACAGGCAAATAATAAAGGCTGCTGATTTATTGAATTAATATCAGTTCTGGTTGAGCCTTAGGAACTGATGAAGATGATACCAGGATTCAGACCTTTTAACCTGTATTTGCCAGAGACAACTGGAATTAGACCTGTCTACAGAATCCAGATGATCGTGTATAGAGAGGACTCTATCTCAAGTATGTGTTAGAATAGATAACTTCTAGAGTTTCTTACAACTATGAATCTCTAGGATTCTGTGACAGTGGAGAAAAGAACAATGATCATTATCTTTCAAATATTTACAGCTGAAATGACAGAGAGAGAGAGAGAGAAAGAGAGAGAGAGAGAGAGAGAGAGAGAGAGAGAGAGAGAGAGAGAGAGAGAGAGAGAGAGAGAGAGAGAGAGAGAGAGAATCTCCTCCATTAGAATATAAGCACCTTAAGAGCTGGAACTGTTTTGCTTTTCAATTTGTATGAAAGAAAGAAAGAAAGAAAGAAAGAAAGAAAGAAAGAAAGAAAGAAAGAAAGAAAGAAAGAAAGAAAGAAAGAAAGAAAGAAAGAAAGAAAGAAAGAAAGAAAGAAAGAAAGAAAGAAAGAAAGAAAGAAAGAAAGAAAGAAAGAAAGAAGGGAAGGGAAGGAGGGAAGGAGAGAAGGAGGGAAGGAAGGGAGAGATAGAAAGAAGGAAAGAAAGTAGAAAGAAAGAGAAAGAGCAGAAGGAAGAAGGAAGGAAGGAGGAAGGAAAATACTTTTTCTTTTTCATTCATTCATTCACATATGCTCTTTGTTATGCCTTAGTGGTCACATTCTTCACTACATAACATAGGCATCTCTATGCATATATACATATATATATATATATATGTAATACATATGCATCCTTGAATCTACTAAAGCTATTAACCATTTACTATTACATAAATATGACTCATTGCTCTGTATAAAAAAGTATTTTGTTATGGTGTTTAGAATCTGCCACCACCACCCTTTTTGCTTTTCATTTTTATTACATAAAAACAAATTACACCATAGTATTTATTATCTAGGAATGTTTTCAAAAAATAGTTATGCTCCCCAAAACTAAAACTAAGAATTGAAGACTATATTTAATTATAACAATGACTTTGTCAAATTATTTTACTCTGTGACAACCCAAATATGTGTTGTATTATTTGTGGATCATTCTATCTAATGTCAGCACACATTTCTGTTTATTGACTCATTTTATCATGCAGAACTGTCACAAGCTTCTTATTAATCTGTCTCCTAAGGATCAAAATGCCTTAATAAATATGTTACTTCATTTAGATCTCTGATGAAATGAAACTGCTAGTTAAATGTACTCTGACATTGAATGAAAATACTTCATGTAATTGAAAATGCAAACCTGTGATATAAATCCAAGGGACTAATAAAGTTTGCTGCTCTACATTCTCTTAATGGTCAATTAGGGCCCACTTCCCCCAAAATAAATAACATCAAGTTTCATTCTAAATTATCTCTGATTTTTATTAAGTGGTTAAGTTCTCAGTAGGGCTGTACATTTTGCATCTGGATGAGAAAGAAATTCGAAGTTCACAGAGGATGTTCTTGGAATTGTAAATGGATATGGTTACCATAAAGCAGAATCAGGCTAGTGTTTTCAAAGAACACATGGAGAAAGCTAGCAGACAGAACCTAAATCAAAGTTTTAGTGGATGGGAACATTGAGTTAAATCTCCTAGTAGATTTCAGAATGATTCTGTGGAGTTCCATCATTTCCATTGACTATATATTAGAAGAGCTATGAATTCCCCCAGCTCTCTGCATCAATTTAAATAATTGTCAACATATTATTTCTTCCTTTTGTTTTTTTTTATTTTATTAATAACTATTGATAGTTTTTATATTTTCAAATACATTCCTCCCAAATCCCCTACTCAGAAACACACCTTTTGTAACAAAAAAAGAGGAAAAAAGAATATTTCACTAAAAGGAACCAACATGTCAACTAAGCCTAATGGTATATGCAGTGTTCCCCAATCATAGCTCCCTGCCTCTGCAAAGAAGGGAAGGAAATAGACTATTTCATCTCATCAAGCTTGGTAGTAATAATATTCATGATGATGAGGACAAGGAGGATGATAGCTATCTAACATTTTTATTTAACATTTATCTAACACTTTAAAGTTTGCAAAGCATATTACAAATAATCAAGTCACTTTGTTGTTGTTGTTGTAGTTCAGTCATTTCAGTTATTTCTGACTCATCATGTCCCTATATGGGGTTTTCTTGGCCAAGATACTGGAGTGGTTTACCATTTTTTCTCCAATTATGTCACTTTGTCATCTCAAAAACCCTTTAATACAGGTTATTATTGTTGTCTATTGTTATCTACAATTTGTTATTGCTATTTATTGTTATCTACAATTTACAGATGAGGAAACTGAAGATGAAAGGGGTTAAGTAAGCTGCCCATAGTTACACAACTTAAAATTATTGGGGGCCATAGATGAACTCAGGTCTCCTTGAACTCAAGTTCTACCTCTGCCTTCTACATCACCTAGCTGTTGTTGTTATACAATCATTCACAATCATGTCCAACTCTTTGGACCCTATTTGGAGATTTCTTTGCAAAGCCTCTGGAGTGGTCTCCCATTTCCTTTGGCTGATTTTACAGAAGAAGAAACCGAGGCAAATGGCATTGTGACTTCCTCAGGGTCACACAGCTATTAATTATCTGGGGCTAGATTTAAACTCAGGAAGATGAGTCTTCCTGACTCTAGGCCTGACACACTATCCACTGAACCACCTAGTTGCATGCTTATTAATGATAATTATAGTTTGCAGTCTATTATTTTATTGCTGTTTCTGTTCTTTCTATTGTTGTTGCTGCTGCTACTGTTGCTGCTGCTTTTCTCCTTCTCCTTTTCCTCCTCCTCTGCCTCTTCCTCTTCCTTCTTCTTCTTTTTTCTCTCCTCCTCAACTCCTCCTCCTTCTCTACTTTCAAATTATGCCATTATTTTTACAATTATGCTATCCAATTATGTTCCTGTTACTAATCTTAACATTCTTATCTTGATTCTGGTTGTTATAATTCACACTTCACATAAATCTTGCTGTGATTCTGAGTTCTTTGTACTCATTATACATGATAATATCTCATTACATTCATGCACTACAATGTGTTTAGCCATTCCCTAGTCAATGGACATTTACATTGTTCAATATGCTTTGCTACCAAAGGGGAATGTACTACCATGGGTATTTTGATTTATATGGAGCATTCCTTTCTTTCTTTGACCTCTTTGGGATATGTGTCTTGCAGTAGGATTTCTGGGCCAAGCAATAGAGGCATTTGAATTGCTTTCTTACTATAATTTCACCTTTCTTTCTAAAATTGGACCAATTCATGGCTTCATCAAGCAAGTATTAGTGCGTATGTCTTTACAAAGCTCCTCCAATATTGATTAGTATTATTTTTGTTATATTTGTCAATTTACTAGATGTGAGGAAAAACATCAAAGTTGTTCTAATTTGCAATTCTCTTATTATTTGGAGCAATATATCATATGGTTGTTAATAGTAGATTATTTCACTTATGACAACTTTTTGTTAATACTGTTTAACCACTTATCCATTGAGGAATAGTTCTCAGTATTATATATTTGCACTATTCCCTGTATTTTGAATCATCATATTACTTCTTGAATTATGGTCTTCCTCTGATTCATATTAGTTATATGAGAAATGAAATTTAAGAAGTAGTCATTATAACTGAACTTTAAATGGGCTGTTATAAAAATGGCAACTATTGAATTCCATTAAATATTCAAGTATAAAGGACTTTATTTAGTCTTAATTTCTCATTTAGCATGTTTAAAAGAAAACTCATCAAATATCCCCTAACACATCTAGAATTAAGCTGAAAAGGAACTGAACCTGGTTTGGTTTCTTTAGGGATAAAATTTTAGTTTTCCACAGGAACAGTTCAGTCTTGCTTGACATAGAGCAAATGATGTCTCCCTCAGAATCAGATATGTTTTCAGAATAAACATTTTTGTGTGGCTTTTCTCAGGAAGAATTGAGTCTTCAGATAACAAGAACTTGCATTTATATAGGGATTTATAGTTTGCAAAGTACTTTTTTCATAACACCTCTGTGAGGTAGTTAGTGCAAGGATTTATTTTCCCGACTTTATAGTTGAAGAAATAGGCTAATAGTGGTGAAGGGACTTTGTCAACTACTTAGTAACATAACCAGAACTCTGATGAAGCATTTCAGGTTTCTAGACTGGAATTCTATTCCCTACAACATATCATTTCCTTATGGTGGATTGACTTGTGAGGGCTTTGTCATAAGAGTTTGAATGTTTGGTGTTCCTGATTCTGGTAATGACTAAAGGCATGAACTAGAAGAGCCCTAATTTTCCCTTTATATTTAAGGCAGGTAGTCTATGATTTTTCACAATACACTAACCATGGAGTGAAGAAATTTTGATTGACTGATGACCTAGAAGCCAAAATGACTCTCTCTCTCTCTCTCTCTCTCTCTCTCTCTCTCTCTCTCTCTCTCTCTCTCTCTCTCTCTCTCTCTCTTTCCCCTACTTTCCTCTCCTCCCCCTCTTCCTCCTTCTCTCTCTCCTCCTCCTCCTCTCTCCTGTTCTTTTAGCTTAGGAAGTTCAGAAGAATGAACCACCATAAGTCCAGGTGCCAGAGTTGTGAGCAGTGAAGCCTGGTGAGGAACAAAGGCCCACATTACCTGATCAACCCACCAAAGCAGTGGATCAAAGACATACAAGAAGAAGTGATTGATCCATCAGTTATGCTGCATTCATAAGTGAATGTTTTATAATAACTGCTTTAAGTTTAAACCCAGAGACAGAGGTGGTATGAGAAAGGGTTGTGGCCTGGGGATATTGAAATAAATTGGTATATTTCTAATCTTTTGATATCTTCTCAGGAAATATCCCTATCCTATTCCCTTAGGAAATGTCCCTTGTGTTTATCATGACGGTTACTTGATAGTAGGGAACCAAATCCTTGGTTCATCAGTGATATAAAGGAAATACTAACTGCAAATTGCAGTTAAAATTGAGAAGAACACATCATAATGGGAACTCAAGCCAGCAGGAATAGAAAGACATTCCGCACCCTTCAGGGGTACTCCTGGAAGCCCAAAGGGCAGCAAGATGGTACAGTGGATAAAGCACCAGTCCTGGAGTCAGGAAGACTTGAATTCAAATCTGGGATTAGATACTTAGTAGCAGTGATACCCTGGACAAGTCACTCAATTGTTTTTGCCTCCGTTTTCTAATCTGTAAAATGAGCTGGAGAAGGAAATGGCAAACCATTCCAATAGCTTTGCCAAGAAAACCCCAAATAGGGTCACCAAGAATAGGACACACCTGAAAAAAATGACCAAACAACTAGCACCCCAAAGACAAAATCTAGAATTTCTTTAAGAACCCAATTTACCAGTGAGTTAGGATAGGAATCCCTAACATCTACAAAAGCCATTTATAAATGAGAAAAACTGAGGTTAAGAGGTCAGAGAATCATAGATTTTGAGCTGAGCTTGATCTTAAAGCTTATTCTAATTCAACTCTCATTTTATAGATGTGGAAACTAAGGTCCATATAGTCTCAGTCATGTGTCCAAGGACATTCAAATAGTATTAAAGGAAACCTTTTAAACTTCAGAAGTACTGATTTTTATACTGTATCATACTTTCCTCCCCTTTCTTTGTGAAATTTCCTTTAACAAATTCTAGTACATTCACACTTCAGCCTAAAAACCCTGTGTCCCAGTGGTTAATGGACTGCTCTGTCAGGTCCTCTGCCAGAGAACTACAGTGGTTCATTTGTTGTCTTCACTCATTTGTATTGGCATGCCAGAGTCTTTAGAGCTTAACTTGTAGAATTCCATGAATATTAATTCACAAGTCTCTTTAGGAAGGATGCCTGGTACAACAGAGAGCTCTGATCATAGGGGAAGGAAGGAGAGAATCAGGGCTCTGATAAGCAATTTATGTACAAATGTGGAAGCACATTTCACTTATGGGGTTTAATCTGATTTGGATTATGTCTTCTCATTTGTCAACTAGCTCTGACTTTCTGTGAACCATGCAGTTTTCTGATATCTCAAGCCTGTGATTTCAGCAGCAGACAATCAGCCCTATTCCCCTACCTCTTTGTTTTTGGCACTTGGGAAAATTAAAACAAACAGCTCCTCTAAAAATCACTTAGAGAAGTTTGACCTGGCACTAATTGGAACTCAGGTACAAAGCTTGAGATTGTTGTTGTTTTTTTCCAGGTTAAATAAGCAGCTCAGATGCTGAAGAGGAAGAAGAAGCAGGGCTGGGTCAAGGGAGGGGGAGGAGTAGACAGAAGTCGACACAGAACAAACACTTTTAAGCCATAATATTGGTAAGTCTATCAACTCCTTTTCTGACCTTTCTAGTTTCTGGCTCAATTTTATCACCTGTGAATGTTTGCCATGAGCTTTAAATGAGATAATTTATGTAAAAACCATTTTGCAAACTTTAAAGTACTATGTAAATGTCAGCAGTAGTAATGTGGTAATGTTCAAAGTTTTCCAAAAGTGAGGATTCATAAAGTGAAACTTTTAGAACCGAAAGAAGGGTAGAAGCTAGAAAGAATATCATCACATAGTCTTGAAGTGGGTAGACTTTATGAGCCTGGCAACCATTCTGCTGGACTTGGAAAATTTTATTGGGCTCTTCTCCACTTGTCCATGAGATTTCTCTCTCCCTGACCACCTTACACAGTAATGAAAGGAGATGTGTAGAGGTCATTCATTAATTCCTAAGGTTCCTTCCTACCTGACTATTATGAGTATATGATATACCTTTACCTAGTCATTTTCCAGATGGGCATTCTAAGGAGCTGGGGAGATTTAAGTTCAATTCTTGCCTCAGACCTTACTAGCTATTTAACTCTGGGCAAGTGACAACCTCTGTGAGTCTCATTTCCTCATCTATAAAATAAACATAATAATGTAACTTCCAGGGTTGTCATGAGGATAAAACAGCTGTTTATGTAACAGTGTTAGTCCTAGCTCCCATTGACTAGAGGTGAGATACATTCTATTTCCTTGCTCATCCAGGATTCTCAGGAATCCTTAAGAGAAATGGAGCATATCTAGTCTCTCTATAATTGGTTCCAACTCCCTATTTCCAAGCACCCAAGTTCTGTTTAACAAATTAACAGGCAAATTAGCTTTCAAAGAAGAATGTCTACCTCAAAAGTACAACAGAAACAAACATATAACACCTCACTCCAACACCTGGAGTGTATAACCTCTTTATACAACCTTTAATCTCTGGGGAGAATAAGGGAGAAGGGTTCAATTCATCACTTAAATCAGTTCCCATGTAGGTTGGTCTCACCAAATTCCAAGTCCCCATCCTAACATTTTGGGTCCGCAGAATTTCCGTGATAGGCTAGATATAATATTCAGCCTGAAATCTTGCCTCCAAAGTTGCCATAGCTCAAACTCTTGAGTCTGAGGCTTCCACTACCTGCACCTAGAACTAAAAAGGGACAAATTAAATAGACCAAAATCCCAAAAGCCACAGTTTATTAAAGGGAATAAGGAAAATGTCGCCTTTCCCCCATACACAGTCCAGTGCATGTTGAGAGAGAGAAGATTGATCAATGTATAAATTGAAGTGGTTGACTTCAACATATGGCAAAATTGTAACATTTTTTTTCCAAAATATATTTTAGTGATTTTTTTTCCTATTTATAATCATTTCAAACTACATCCTACTCCTGTCCGCTACCTTTATTATGAGAGAACTTTCCCTTGTAAGAAAGAATAAAAAGTTTTGGACAGTGAGTATGTGAATATAAGAAAGTAGCAGTCTAGCAAAACAAGCTAACACGTTAACTTGTCTCATAGTATATATATTCATAGATCTCTCATCTTTGCAAAAAAGGGGGGAAGGTACATGTTCCCAACTCATCACTGGCACAAAGATTTCTTATTATAACTACATAGCATTCAGTTCTGTATTGTTTTATTTTTTATTGTTTTTGTCTTTATTATTTCTCTTTTCTTCCAGTACATTCTGATTTTTGTTATCTGATACATGAAGGAAAGTCATAAGTATGTATATAGCCCTGGCTATGTGACAGATCTTTAATAAAACTCTCCACTGTGACCTGTCTGTCTTGGATAAAGTTGCATGGCATAGATAATAGCTTGATTGCATTATGGAAGGAAGGAAGGAAGGAAGGAAGGAAGGAAGGAAGGAAGGAAGGAAGGAAGGAAGGAAGGAAGGAAG
>NW_027187360.1:17315389-17321281 GCF_028583685.1 Petaurus breviceps papuanus | reverse complement strand
AAGGAAGGAAGGAAGGAAGGAAGGAAGGAAGGAAGGAAGGAAGGAAGAAAGAAAGAAAAAGAAAGAAAGAAAGAAAGAAAGAAAGAAAGAAAGAAAGAAAGAAAGAAAGAAAGAAAGAAAGAAAGAAAGAAAGAAAGAAAGAAAGAAAGAAAGAAAGAAAGAAAGAAAGAAAGAAAGAAAGATCATGAGAGAAAACTATTCAGATCTTTTTCCCCCTTTGCAGGCAATAGAGGTTAAGTGACTTGCCCAGGGTCACACATGTCCAGATCTTTTTGAAAGCTATAGATCAAAGTGAAACTAGAAAGAATATATCAGAAACCTCCCAAAAGAATCTCCACAATGAAAATTCTCATCAAAATGGTAGTCAAAATTCTGAACTTGCAGGTCAAATTAAAAATACTACAGTGAGAAAAAAAGAATTCTAATATTTCAGTGCCACACTTCAGGGTCACAGAAGGCTTAATGTGCATGAATATAAAATTTAGAATATTATATTACAAAAGGCAAAAAAGTAATAATAATTATTTTAATATTTATTAAATATATAATATATAATTATATATTTAATTTTTAATTTAATAAATAATATATAACATGTAATATTATAATATAATATGATATATAAATATATAATATATAATAATTAAAATAAAAAAGTAATAATAATAATAAAAGTAATAAAAAAAATCAAGTAACAGACTTGATACCAAGGATAACTTAGCAAAACTGAAAGTAATTCTACAATAGAAAAATAATGGATCTTTCATGAAACAGAGTACTTTCAATAATCCTGATGAAAAGAACATACCTTAGTAGAAATGTTGAGAGGCCCGGAAGGCAGCGGCTGCACAGAGGCAGTCCAAGAAGGCAGCGCTGCATAGAGGCAGGCCTGGAAGGCAGAGATGTGCAGACACAGGCCGGGAGGAGGCCTGATCAACTCGGGGGGCAAGTCATCCCACCAACAACAAGAGCCACTACCAGGCCTAACACCAAAGGACTGGGACTGTAAAGAGCAAGGTAAGAACCAAATGCAGGGGCCCTGTCCAGGACAGCAAATACTCCTGGGACTACCACTCCATAGCCCAGAAATTTAAAAAAAAACTCCCCTATCAGGACCTCCAAGGACCAGGATGGGAGAGTGAACGCTGCCTGATCCAACCCCCCCCCCCCCGACCTGAAAACATAGATATTAGAACCTGAGGGTAAAATAGAAATCAAGAGAATCCACCAGACACCTCCTGAAAGAGATCCCAAACTGAAAAGCCCTCGAAATGTTGTGGCCAAACTCAAGAACTACCAGGTAAAATAGAAAATACTTCAAGTGGCCAGAAAGAAACAATTCAAATATTAAGGAACCACAGTGAGGATCGCACAGAATCTGGCAGCCTCTACACTGAAAGATTGGAGGCAGTAGAATACAATTTTCTGGAAGGCAAAATAGCTCAGGTTACAACCAAGGATCACCTACCCAGTGAGACTGAGCATATTCTTCCGGGCAAAGAGATGGCCATTCAACAATATAACAGATTTCCAGAACTTTCTGATGAAAAAGCTAGAGCTAAATGGAAAATTCAACCTCCAATTATGAGGTGCAAGAGTGACATAGAAAGATAAACAAGGAAAACACACACACACCCTGTTATTTAATAAGAGCAATCTGTATAGACAAGTAGAGGGTATGAGTATAAAATACACAAAGTGACAATTTAAAAAAATCTTATTAAGGGCTACAAAGGGACTGCAATGGAAGAAAGGGAATGAAGTGGAAAAGGGTAAATTATGCCCCACAAAGAGGCATAAAAACAATATAGCAGAGAAAAATAAGGGAGGGAGATGAATATTATATGAGCTTTTCCCTCATTGGTTCTGGTTCAAGGAGGGAATAACAACCAATTAAGCATAGGACTCTATGGAGAACAGATGCAAAATGTATCATATTAGAGGGAAAGAGGGGAGGGTGAGGAGCTTCTCATGAGATTTGTTCCTGTCACTCTTGGTGCAAAGAAGAAATAACATACATCATTAAGCATAAAAATATCCTACAGGCAGTAGGAGGGGGAAAGGGCTATGAAAGGTAGGGGGTGGTTAGTAGGGAGGGAAGAAGTAAGGGGAAAGGGGAGGAAAATGGAGGGGGGATTATAAGGGAATACTGAGGGAGGTGGTGGTCAAATGGAAAACTATTAAGGAGGGGAAGGGAGAAGGGGAGAAAAAATCGAAGCAGTAACAGAGGAGGGAATAGGATGGAGGGAAGGAAACAGACAGCAATCATAACTGTAAATGTGAATGGAATGAATGCTCCCATAAAACAGAGACAGATAGCAGAATGGATTAGAAATCATAATCTTACAATATGCTGTTTACAAGAAGCACATCTGAAACAGAGGGATACACACAGGGTAAAGGTAAAAGGCTGGAGTAAAATATATCGTGCCTCAGCTAAAGTAAAAAAGCAGGGATAACAATCCTTATCTCAGATAAAGCAAAAGAAAAAATTGATCTAATTAAAAGATATAAGGAACAAAACTATATCCTGCTAAAAGGCACCATCGAGAATGAAGCAATATCATTGCTTAACATATATGCACCAAGTGGTATAGCATCCAGATTCCTGGAGGAGAAGGTAAATGAATTAGAGGAAGAAATAGATAGCAAAACTATACTAATGGGAGACCTTAATCTCCCCCTCTCTGAACTTGATAAATCCAACCTTAAAATAAACAAGAAAGAAATTAAGGAGGTGAACAGAATTTTAGAGAGGGTAGGTATGATAGATCTCTGGAGAAAACTGAATGGGGATAAAAAGAATATACTTTCTTCTCAGTGGTTTATGGCACATACTCAAAAATCAACAATGTTCTAGGGCATAAAACCTCACAGTTCTGTGCAGTAAGACAGAAATATTAAATGCACCCTTCTTAGATCATGATGCAATAAAAATTATATGCAATAAAGGGCTATGGAAAGACAGACTAAAAACTAATTGGAGATTAAACAATTTAATCCTAAAGAATGAGTGGGTCAAACAAAAAATTACAGAAACAATCAGTAATTTCATTCAAGAGAATGATAGTAATGGTGAAATGTACCATAGACAATGGATTGATTTAATACAAATACTAAACATATATGCAACAAATGGCATAGCATTTGAATATTTAATGCAAAAGTTAAATGAGTTGCAGGGATAGACAATAAAACTTCAATAGTGTTGGAACTTCAATATATTCCCTTCGAGACCTAGAGAAATATAATTTTAAAAAAACATGGAAGAAGTTAGGGATCTGAAAAGGACTTCAGAAAAGCTAGATATGGTAGACTAGTGATTATTCAATGGGAATAGAAAGGAGTATACATATTTCTAGGCTGTTAAAGTCACTTTTAGAAAAATTAACTGTCTATTAGGGCATAAACACTTCACAAATGAAAAAAAAGAAGAAATTTAAACACATTTTGCAGACCACAATGAAATAAATGTTATGTTGAGTAAAGGAATAAAGGGCTACTATAGAAATAAATTGAAACAAACAAACAAAAAAGCAAAAGAATCCTAATGAAGGAGGAAGCTAGGGGAAAAATCAAAGAAAGCATAAATTATTTAATGATTATGACAACTGTGGGACAACATACCAGAATTTTGATGATATAATCTAACCAGTCCTTGGGGGGGGAAGAGGAATTTTATATTACTAGTTACTTTTAGAAAGAAAGTAAGAGAAGAAGGAAGAAAGGAATGAAGGAAAGAAGGGAGGAAGATATAAATGAATTAGGCATGAAATTAAGAGAAAAACAATTTAAGAACAACAGGAAAAAATAGAGAGCCATTCCTCAACTGGTTAACAGTCAAATGGCTTTTATCTTTACAAATTTAGTTCAATTCTCTCTATATATTAGAGAAAGGAGACCTTTATCAGAAAAAGTATAAAAATTCCCTTCCCCTCACTTCCTGCTTTTCTTTCTTTCTTTTTTTTTTTAAAGCAATCTGGGTTAAGTAACTTGCTCAAGGTTACACGGCCAGTTGTTTCTGGGTGTGGTGCTGAGCACCTGAGGCCGGATTTGATCCAGGTCATCCTGACACTGGAGCCGGTGCTCTTACTCACTGAGCCACCTGACCGCCCCATCACTTCCTGCTTTTCTTCTAATTTTGACTGCTCTATACAAAATATTTCAATTTTATATAACAAAAATTAACCATTTTTCCTCCCAGTAACCCCTAGATCCTTTGTTTGGTCATGTATCTTACACTCCATGAACTATACCCTATCCCTGATATGACATGTAATTTTTCCATTCTTCTCTAATTTTCTTATTGTATCAGCTGTATGTAAAAATGACATACTCATTTTGTGCTTATTTTGATATACAGTGTGCGATGTGCTATGAGTAGTTTCTTCCAGATTGTTTTCCATTCATCATAGTAATTTTTTTTTTATTAAGCAATTGGGGTTAAGTACTTGCTCATGGTTACATGGCCAGTTTTTTATGTGGGTGTTAAGTATCTGAGGCTGGAAAGATCCCAGGTCCTTCTGACTCCAGGGCCAGTGCTCTTACCCACTGCACCACCTAGCCACCCCTCATCACAGTAATTTTTGTCAAACAATGAGTTCTTTCCTAGTAGCTGGGATCTTTGGGTTTATAAAATACTTGGTTATTGTGTTCATTTGTTTTATATACTGTATACCTAATCTATTTTACTGATCAACTACTTTATTTCATATCCACTACCAAATTATTTAGAGATTTAACACTTTGCAGGGTGCTGAAAATCTGATACTGCTAGGCCCTCTTCCTTTACATTTTTTCCCATTGATTCTCTTAAAATTCCTTTTGTTCCTCCATATGAATTACAGGTCTGTTTTTCTTTAGATCTATAAAGCAATTGTTAGATAATTTAATTGTCATGGCATTGAATAATTAAACTAATTTAGGTAGTATTTTCATTTGTATTATATTGGTTTAACATATCTACCAGCAATTAACATTTCTCTCATTGCTTATTTCTGTCTTTACTTGAGTGAAGAGAATTTTGTAACTGTGTTCATATATTTCCTGGGTGTGTCATGGCAGCTAGATTCTCAAGAATTGTATACTCTCTAGAGTTACTTTAAATTGAATTTCTCTTTCTATTTTTTCCTTTTAAGTTTTATTGGTATTATATAGAAAGCTAAAAAGTTGCATGAGTTTGTGTTTTTGTCCTACAACTTTGCTAAGGGTGTTAAGAATTTCTATTAGTTTTTTAGTTGATTTTCTGTAGTTCTCTTAGAAAACCATTATATCATCTTCAAAAAGGGACAGTTCTGTTTCTCATCATCTGTGTTTATTCTTTCAATTTACTTTTCTTATGGTTATAGTTAGTTTTTTTACAGGACAACAGTTAAAAATATGATAATGGATATCTTTGCTTCACCCTGATTTTATTGGGAATGGTTCTAGCCTATCTTCATTACAAATAGTTATCTTTTGATATTAAATGGATAATGATTTAACATTTTTTAAAAGTTCCATTTTTTCCTATGCTTTCTAGTATTTTAATCATGAATTGGTGTTATATGTTTTCAAAAATATTTTAGTCCATCTATTGATATAATAATGATATTTTTCTTATCAATAAAATCAATTGTACTTGTGGTTTTCCTGCTATTCAATCAGTCCTGTATTCCAGGTATCAACCCAGTCTGATGATACTGAATATATTAATGTTATCTTTTTGCTAATATAATATTTAAAAATTTTGCACCAATAGTCATTAGGGAAATTTCTGTACAGTTTTCTTTTTCTGCTTTTGCTAATCCTGGTATAATTATTAAGATCTTTTTTTATGTTTCATAGACAATATTTGGTAGGACACTGTATCAGCAATGCCATATTCACAATGCCTATAGAGATTACAAATAT
>NW_027187360.1:17284178-17315379 GCF_028583685.1 Petaurus breviceps papuanus | reverse complement strand
CACCCAGCGTCCTGGAAGCGCGCTCCCAGCAGCTCCGGCCCCTGGCAGTCCTCAGCAGGAGTCCTTAGCAGAAAGTCCTTAGCAGTCGTAACAAAAAAAAAAAAGGCTTCGCGCTGCCACTGCCTCTGCTGCTGCCGCACCGCCAGCCACCGCAGGAAAGCTAGCTTGGCTTCCGCTTCCTCTTGCTCCGCCCCTTCCTGCTACATCAACAAGTCCAATGGGGCAAGGAAGATCTTTAAATCCCATAACCCTTACAGACACCCTCTTATTATTTTTGAAGCAGTTTCTATAATATTAATATTAGTTGTTCTTTAAATGCTTTGTAGAATTCACTTGTAAATATATTCAGCACTTTTTAAAATCAGTTCATGTATGCCTTGTCCAATTTATTTTTCTAAGGTAAGGTTATTTATGTTCTCTTCTTCCTTTCACATTAATCAGGGCAATTTACATTTTGTAAATATTCTTCAATATCATTTAGATTATCAGAGTTATTGGCATATCATTGCATAAAATAGCTCTTAATAATTGATTAATTTTATCTTCACTGGTTGTGCATTTACTCTTTTCATTTTTTGATGTATGGTAAATTGGTTTTCTTTCTCTTTAATTTAAATTAGCCAATTTTTTTTTCTTTTCATAAAACCAGGTCCTAGTTTTATTTAATAATCCAATGGATTCTTTATTTTGACCTTATTACTTTCTACTTTGATTTTCACACTTACTACTTTAGTACATAATTGGGAATTAATTTTTTTGTTTTTGTAGTTTTTTTTAATCTCATGTCAAATTCACTGATATGTACTTTCTCTCTTTTATTGATATAAATGGTTAGAGACATAAATTTTCCCCTAAGTACTGCTTTGAATTCATCCTAGAAATTTGTGATTATCTCCAAGGAAAATTTTGATTCTTAAATACACAGTGAATAACCATAACTGTACATGTGAATGGGATGAACTCACTCATATAATGGAAGTAGATAGCAGAATGAATTAGAAATCAGAATCTACCAATATGTTGCTTAAAACAAACATACTTGAAACAGAAAAACAAGCAAAAAAAATAATAATAAGGGACTGGAGTAGAATCTATTATGCTGCAGCTAAGAAAAAGAAAAGAAAAAGATAGTAATCATTATCTAGGACAAAGCAAATAAAGAATGCTTGAAAGTCCTTTATTCCATTTAATGACTATATTTTTCTTTGTAGCATTATACTCAGTTTTGCTTGGTTTTAGTCCTAGCACCTTTGACCTCTGGAATATCATATCCAAAGCCCTTCATTCCCTTAATGTAGAAGTCCCTAGGTCTTGTGTTATCCTTATTGTGTTTTCACAATACTCAAATTGTTTCTTCCTGACTGCTTGCAGTATTTTCACCTTGACATGGGAACTCTGGAATTTGGCTATAATATTCCTAGGAATTTTCTTTTTGGGATCTTTTCTCAAGAGGTGATTGGTGGATTCTTTCAACCTCTAGTTTGCCCTCTGGTTCTAAAACATCAGGGCAATTTTCCTTGAGAATTTCTTCAAGGATGATTTCTAGGTTCTTTTTTCAATCATGGCTTTCAGGTAGTAAAATAATTTTTAAATTATCTCTCCTAGATCTGTTTTCCTGGTCAATGTTTTTTTCCAGTAAGATATTTCACATTGCCTTCTATTTTTGCATTTGTTTGGATCCATTTAATACTATCTTGATTTCTCATAAAGTCATTAGCTTCCATTTGCTCCAATCTAATTCTGAAGGAATGATTCTCTTCAGTGAGCTTTTGAAATTCTTTTTCCACCTGGCAAATTTGACTTTTTAGGCTTTCTTCTCCTCATTGGTTTTTTGAGCCTCTTTTGCCATTTGAGTTAGTCTATTTTTAAGGTGATATTTTCTTCAGTCAGGTTGTTGACTTTCTTTTCATGTTTTTCTTGCATCATTCCAATTTCTCCTAATTTAGAACATTTTTTCACATGACTATAAACTGTTTTAATTTCTTCATTGGGAAAATGTTCATATCCTTTGACCATTTATCAATTGGGGAATGACTCATATTTTTATAGATTTGACATAGTTCTTTATATATTTGTCACATAAGGTCTTTATCTGAGAAACTCTATAAAATTTTTCTCCTAATTTTTTGCTTTCCTTCTGATCTTGGTTACATTTGTTTTATTTGTAGAAAAACTTTTAAAATTTAACAATCAAAATTATCCATTTTATACTCAATGTTGCTCTTTCTCTTGTTAATTCATATTTTCTCCTTTTGATGAGGTGCAGGCTCTGGGATCCCCCTTGAGCTTTCCTTGAATCTTTAAGGTATAGGCTCTGGGAACCCCCCTTGGACTCTGATTAAATCATCCCATTTGATGAGGCATTTGCATGAGGCCATAAGCATTACTTTGTGGCTGGGTCCACACCTCTGTTACTAGCCTAGCCCTCCATTGTCCATCTACTTCCCACCTTTAGCCCACCATTAGTCCTAGCCCACCATTAGTCCTAGCTCACCATTAGTCTCCAGGTAGCCTCCAGTATCTTCCCAACCTTAATCCTTTAAATCATTAAATCCTTCTGAAGACCCTCCCCAAACTCCTCCTCTAGACTACCCCTAGATTCCTCCCAAAACCTACTGTATATAAGACCCTATCTCACACCATATGGTGTGAGAGCACAGACTTACTCTGTGTTCAATAAAAGCAAACTTTTAATAAACTTTGCTTTTCTTTGACTGAGAGAAGACTTGAGTCGAATTCATTTAGCAGGACCTGGCATGTTGGTATTTTGGGGTCTTGAGCCTGTACCTCAAAGATTCAAGGAGAGTTCAAGGGGGTTCCCAGAGCCTGCATTTCATCACTTTGACCCTATCCCTTTTCAAAAATGTTTGCTTCCAACTGCCCTCTCCTTCAATCTGTCATCCCTTCCATCTTCTCCCCTCTTATCCCCTATCCCTATTTTCTTTTAGGGCAAGATACCCAATTGAGTGTGTATGTTATTCCTTCCTTAGGCCAAATTCAATGAGAATCAGGTTGTTCCATTCCCTTTCATCTTCCTGCTCTTCCCCTCCATTGTAACAGTTTGCTCTTGCCTCTTTTATATGAGGTAATTTACCCTAATCTATCTCTCCCTTTCTCCTTCTCCCAATAAATTCCTTTACCATCCCTTAATTTTATTTTTTAGATATCATCCCTTCATATTCAACTCATCCTGTGCCCTCTGTCTATGTATACACGAACATATAAATGTCCATACTCATGTATATATTTATGTACACATACATCCTCCTATACATATATAATTCATATATAAATATATATTTCCTTGAGCTATCCTCACATTGAGAAAAATCTTATAAGTTAAAATTATCATTTTCCATGAAGGAATGTAAAAAGTTCAACTTTATTTAGTTCCTTATGATTTATTTTTCTTGTTTACCTTCTTATGCTTCTCTTGCTTCTTGTATTTGATAGTCAAATTTTCTGTTCAGCTCAGGTTTTTTTTTCATCAAGAATGCTTGAAAGTCCTCTATTTCATTTAATGATCATATTTTCCCCTGTAGCATTATACACAGTTTTGCTTGGTTTTAATTCTAGCTCCTTTGACCTCCTGAATATCATATCCAAAGCCCTTTGATCCCTTAATGTAGAAGTTGCTAGGTCTTGTGTTATCCTGATTGTGTTTCTCACAGTACTCAAAATGTTTCTTCCTGACTGCTTGCAGTATTTTCTCCTTGACATGGGAACTCTGGAATTTGGGTATAACATTCCTAGCAGGTTTCTTTTTGGGATCTTTTTCAAGAGGCAGTTGGTGAATTCTCTCAATTTCTATTTTGCCCTCTTTTTCTAGAATATCAAGGAATTTTTGCTTGATAGTCTCTTGAAACAAGGTGTCTAGGCTCTTTTTTTTTTATCATGGCTTTCAGATAGTCCAATAATTTTTAAATAATCTCTCCTGGATCTATTTTCCAGGTCAGTTGTTTTTCCAATGAGATATTTCACATTGCCTTCATTTTTTTCATGTGTTTGTATCTGTTTTATAGTATCTTAATTTATCATAAATTCATTAGCTTCCAATTGCTCCAATCTAATTTTAAAGGAGTTATTCTCTTCAACAAGTTTTTGAGATTCCTTTTCTATCTAGCAAATATGACTTTTTAAATCATTCTTCTCCTTATTGGCTTTTTGGGCCTCTTTTGCCATTTGAGTTAGTCTATTTTTTAAGGTGTCATTTTCTTCAGTATTTTGGGGGGTCTCATTAAGGAGGCTGTTGATTTTCTTGCATAATTTTTATTTCTCTTCCCAATTTTTCCTCCACTTCTCTTACTTGTTTTTCAAAATCCTTCTTAAGCTCCTCCATGGCCTGTAACCAATTTATATTTTTCTTGGAGGCTTTTGATGCAGGAGTTCTGATTTTGCTGTCTTCCTCCCACTCTATTCCTTGACCCTTCTTGTCCCCCCAAAATGATTTTATCATCTGTTTTTTCTTCCTGTGCTTGCTCATATTGGCAACCAATTACTAGACTTTTCAGCTCTTTGCCATAGTAGAACTCTGCTTCCAGGAGGAAGAGAGCTATGTTACAAATCACTGGGGTTTTTGTAGCTGCTGGAGATATTAGATGGGTGCTATCTCTACAGCCCCCACAAGCTCTGGTTCACTGGTCACACACCCCAGGACCACCACCCAAGGCCATGATCTGGATCCAGGCAAGTCAAAACAAGAGCAATTACCCTCTGAATGGTCACTTGGACCCCTAGAATCTGCAGGCCAGGAGATCCAGAAGCAGCTACATGGCAGTGGCTGCAGCTGCCATGCCTCCGCTGCTTCTTGCTCAGGGGTAGCACCCGGACTGTGTTCCAAAAAAGTTCTACACTAACCTTTTACTTTCTCTTTGGCATTTATGGATTGAGAAGTCTGGAAACCACTACATTTGCTGGTGATTTGCTCTTGTGAAGGTTGCTCCAGCTGTAGCTGGTCAGGGGCCACCCTAGGGCTAAAAAAATCACATCTCAGCAGGACTCCACTCTGCTCCCAGCATGCTGCAATGGACCCTTCTTGCCAGCCTACCAGGCTTCCTTCAGCAGGAGATTTGTTTCTGTCACTTTTTTGGTTCTGTAGCTCTAAAGTTTGTCTAGAGTCATTTTTTACATGTATTGGAGGAGGTGGAAGCCAGAACCACATGGAAGTCCTGTTTCTAGTCCCCCACTTTCGCTCTGCCCCCTCCTTTTTAACTTTTTCGATTTAATTTTATTTTTTGATCACCCCATCATACACAACTCAGCCCCAAACTTTCTTCCAAACTACCTTGGTAATGATGACAGTTTTAAGAATACTGGTAACATTTTCGTATGTAATAAGTAATCAGTTTTACCTTAATGAATGACTTATTACTAGTCTTTAATGTTTTCCTTATATTTCTTCTCTATTTTCTATATCAAAATTTCCCATTGATTTCTGGTCTTTTTCTTGCAAGTGTCTGAAAATTTTTTTAGTTCATCAAATGTCTATTTTTTTTCTCCTTCAGGATCATACTCGATTTTGTTGGGTAAGTAATCCTTGGACAGAACCCCCAGTTTTTTGCTCTCCAAAATAAAATGTTCCAAGACCTACAGTTATTTTAGCATAGACATTGCTAGGTCTTATGAAATCCTGATTGTATTTATGCAGTATTTAAATTGTTTTTCCCCCCTTGTTGCTTGCAACATTTTTCTCCTTAACCTTGGGGTGTTGAAGCTTGGCTACGATGTTCCTGTAAGTTATCCTCATGCTATCTCTTTCAGGTGGTAAATTGTAGGATTTTTTTCTATTTCTACTTTACTCTCTTGTTCTAGAACTTCAGGACACTTTTTTTTTTGCTTTTTGGAGGGCAATTGGAGTTAAATGACTTGCCCAAGGTCACACAGCTAGTTTTTGTGTTAAGTGTCTGAGGCCGGATTTGAATTCAGGTCCTCCTAACCCTAGGGCCAGTGCTCTATTCACTGTGCCACCTAGCCGACCCTAATCTTCTGTTCATAATTTCTTGTAATATCATGTCCAAATTCTTTGTTTTTTATCAGAACTTTCAGGTAGTCTGACAATCCTTATACTGTCTCTCCTGTATCTGTTCTATAGAGCAGTTTTTCTTCTACTAAGATGTTTCAGACTCTTTTCTATATTTTCTTGTTTTATTATTTCTTGGTGTCTTATACTGTCATTCAATTTTTCTTGCCCAATACTAGTTTTCAAGTATTTTCTTCCTTAAGATTTTGTTCCTCTTTTTTGAAATGGTTAACTTTCTTTTCATAATTTCCTTGAATTACTTTTATTTCTTTTTCCTAATTTTTGCTCAATATCTCATCTGATTTTTGAATTCCTTTTTAAGTCCTTCCAAGAAGTCTTTTTGGGCTTGTGACTATTTCTCATTACTCTTTGAGGTAAGAGTGGCTTCATTTTATCTCACTATCTTCCTCTAATATAAACCCCAATCTTCTTTTACACCAAAGTAGCATCTGTGGCTAGGTTCTTTTTCCTTTGCTTATTCATTTTTATTTTTTTTTCATTTTATTTTAACAGCTTATTATGAAAATAAAGTTTTAATTCCAAGTTATTGGTAATGTTGCCCTAGGCTTTACGTCATCCTTACTGTTATTTTCTGAATTCTGTTTGAGGGCTGAACTTCAGGGACTCTTCTCCCTTAAGCCAAATTTAAGGCCCCCAGCCAAGATGTTCCAAAAATATTCATGTATATGTGTATACACACACACACACACACACACACACACACACACACACATACAAATATATCTGTGCCTAATTGTTCCTTCTTAGGAGAGGCAGGGAGGAAGGGGAAAAAAATTAAAAACTGCACAGCAGAGAACAAAAGAAAACTTACAAGGAAGCAAAGAAAAGATGGACAGCTCTGAATACAATGCATAGTATTTGTCACATAGGCTTTCTTGAAATGGAAATTTATTGCTGTACATTTTGAATCCTCTCTTAAGTTGTGCTGTGCACATGGCGGTGATTTTTTTTTCTTTTCTTATGTTGTGTTTAATCTTTAATATTTAAGCTTATAATATATTTCTTTTTCTTTTCTTATGTATTTAAATTTTTGTTTAAATTAAAAATAAACAAAAACTTTCTTGTTCCCTGAATATAGCACTTACCAGGTATGTATTTATTCCTCCTCATCCATAGCCTCAACCTTGAACCACTTCTGGTCAGCCTTGCTAGACCTGGCTTCCTGATTTACCCAGTTATATGCAAGTAAAACTGATAGTCTAAATAAAATGGATGAATATTTACAATTTCCTAAACTGCCCAAATTAACAGAAGAAGAAATAGAATACTTTCATAACTCTATCTATCTTAGAAAAAACTAACTGAACAAGTCATCAATGAATTCCCAAAGAAAATATCCTCAGGACAAGATTCATTCACAAGTGAATTTTATCAAACATTCAAAGAATAATTAATTCCAATACTAAATAAACTATTTGGAAATATAGATAAAGGAATATTAGCAAATCCCTCTTATGACAAAAATGTGGTGCTGATACCTAAACCAGAAAGAGCAAGAAGAGAGAAACTATAGACCAATTTCCATAATGAATAACGGTGCTAAAATTTTAAATAAAATTCTAGTGAAAATATTGCAGCAATATATCACAAAGATTGACCAAATATTTCAGGGCAAAAATCAAATAATTGTCTCAATAGATTTTTTTTAAAAAGCTTTTGATAAAAATGCAACACTCATTCCTATTAAAAACACTAGATAGGGTGTTTACAAAAGAAAACAAATTAAAAATAAAACAAGAAAAATAAAGTTTTTAAAAGAATTCTTGAATCTACCTTCAGAGTTCAATTCTCTCTGGAGGTAGATAGTATTTTTTCATCATGATTCCTTGGAAACTGTCTTAAATCATTGTCTTGATCAGAATAGCTAAACTCTTTTTCTCCTCTTTGACATCATTTTCTCATGAGGTGGGTAGTACCATCATTGTCCTCTGGAATTATAGTTTATCATTTTGCTGAACAGAGCTCTTAAGTCCTTCTGAATTATTTGTTTTTATGATGTTTTTATTATAAATTGTTCTCCTGGATCTCACTTGACTATACATCCTTTTATTCAAGTCTTCACAGTTTTCTCTGAAACCATTCCCATCATCATTTTGTATAGCAAATTAGTATTCCATAACACATAAACTGTAATTTGTTCATCCATTTCCCATTTGGTGGAATATAGTTGTAAATTGCTTTCCGTAATGACTGGAACAGTTCACAGTTCCACCAATGGGACATTAATATGCCCACAATGTTTCCACAACCCCTCCAATATTTGCATTTTCTTTTGTTGCTATTTTTTTTGTTGTTGTTTTCAAAATTGCCAATCTGATAGGTCTAAGGTAAATCTCACAGTTGCTTAAAAAGTTGCCTATATATGTTGGAAAGTAGAAATTAATCAGAGTAATAGTAAAAAAAAATAATTTCCTGATCCTTTCCTAATTTTAGCTCTATTACTTTTGTTTGTGCAAAAATTTTGAAATTTGTATAGTCAAAATTGCCCATTTTTTCCTTTATGGAACTCTTACTTTTACTTGGTCATACATGCCTTCTCTCTTCATAGATCTGAGAGATACTCTCTTTCTTCTCTAATTGATTTATGATGCAACTATTTAGGTCTCTCATATATTCTTTTAGATTTATTCTTGGTATACATTAGATGTTGAGTTCTACATTTAGATTTTAGCTGGCTGCTTTCCAGTTTTCTCAGCAGCTTTAAAAATACTAAGTTTTACCCCAATATCTTGGATATTGGGGTTTATCAACTAGGAGTCTAGTTCATTTGCTTCTGCTTTTTAAAATTTTCTTGATGTACCTAATTTTTAACCATTAACCAATCATTTTTGTATGATTATTGAACTACAGTAGAGTTTAATATCTGATAATGTTGGGTCACATTTCTTTCTATTTTTTTTGTATGTGATTTTACTTGAGATTCTTAAACTGTTATTCTTCCAGATGAATGTCATTATTATTTTTCAAGCTCTAATGGATGTAATATTATAATTTTTAGAATATAGACTCGGCATACCTATGAAAAATTAATATTTTAAATTATTAAAAGAATGTTATATAGTTACATTTGTAAATTCCCGTTTGTATCTTGTCAATTCACCTTCCAAATATTTATCTAACAGCATTCTAAATGGAATTTCTCTTTCTTTCTCTTCCTGCTGGTTTTTGTTGGTGATAGAGAGAAAAGATGATGATCTATGTGGGTTTATTTTACATCCTATGATTTTACTGAAGTTAATTGTTTCAATTAATTCTACTTAACTCTCTAGCATTCTTTAATTAAACAATATCATCTGCAAGAAATAAATAATTTATTTCCTCTAAGCTTATGCTTATTCCCTCACTTTTTTCTTTTATCATTGCAATATCTAGAATTTCCAGCACAATATCAAATAATAGCATCATCATAAGTATTATTGCTTTACACTGGGCCATGATTAAAAGTATTCTATTTTATTTGCATTATATATAATTATGGTTCTTGGTTTTTGATAAATATGACTCATCATATTAAGAAATATTGGTTTATTCTTATGTTTTCTAGTGATTTTTACAAAATAAAACCAACATTTTAGCTTAAGATGGGCTTTTCTACATCTTTTCTGGGTATATTCTATTGTTTTTATTAATATATTTTATCATGTTGCTAATTTTCCCAACATCTAAACAACTCTATGGTTTTGGTATAAATTCTATTCAGATAATAATAATAATTTTTGTAATATTATTTGGTCTCTAGTTTATTTATTTATTGCATCATTGATGCTTAGAGTTGTTGGTATATAGTTTTATTTCTTTGTTTTAACTCTCTGTGGTTAGGGTATCAAGATGATATTTGTATCATAGAAAGAATTTGATAGGTCCATTTGCTTTCCTCATGTACCATTGGAATTAACTGTCCTTGTATTGGTTTTATTTTGTTGTTGTTGTTCTTTCTGGAGGGAGGAAGGATGGGCAATTGGGGTTAAGTGACTTTGCCCAAGGTCACATGGCTAGTAAGTGTTAAGTGTCTGAGGCCAGATTTGAACTCAGGTCCTCCTGAGTCCAGGGCCGGTGCTCTATTCACCTAGCCACCCCTGTCCTTGGATTGTGTCAGAGAGTTCTCCTATTTGGAGCAGAGATAAGAAGGAAGAGTGAGAATAGCATTCTTGCTGAGCCTCTCCAACATGTCCTTCTATAGCAACTTTTTAAAATGTGTCTGCAGGTGATATTTGAGGGGTAGAATTTAGAACTCAACATCTTATAAAAGTGAATGTTTAAAACTAATGACAAATAAATTTTAAAAATAAAAAAATGTGACTAATAGAATTATGAATGTAATATTTCCCCCACACCCAAAGTCACAGTGAGACATTTGTTTTTCTAGCCCACAGCAGTTTAGGAAGACAAAAAAGTAGAACTGTGCAGAGAGTGGGGTGGAGGAGTAACTCTCTGGGTTAAGGTATCAAGATAATATTTGTATCAAAGAAATTTCTGTAATATGCATTCTGCATATAGGAGCTATAGATTTTGAAGCCAGCAGCAGCAGTGGTGGATACACATAAAGAATACAGGTCCTAGGAATGGTCAGAGGACTTAATACCTGGTCAAAAATGGACCTGAGTGGATTCCTGTGCAAAAAATAGGTACAGGATTAGGCACCATTTAGCCATCCCTTTGCCCAATTCCCAAGGTCAAGTTGCAGTTCCAAAGCGCAAAGAACTGGGTGATGTTGTAAAGAAGCAAGGGTCATACCTATGTACAGCCCAGGAAGAAAGTGGCCAGACCTCTCTTCATATCATAGCACTTTGATAGGACTGAAAACTTGCAGGCCCCCAAATATAACTGTAAAAGCAGCATACAAGAATAAAGGTCTATGGTTCAGGTCAGTTATTACCACAGAAATAAACATAAAATCAACTTTAACATAAATTTCAAAGCTAAAATATAGACTGGAAAATGAGCAAACAACAATAAAAGAACTTGATTGTAAATGGTATTATGGTGACAGGGGAGCACAAAACACAATTTCAGAAGAAAACAATTGTTTAAAAATATCTGCAAACAAAACATTAAAGAATAATGCAGTTTGGACCAAAGTAGACAAGAATTCCAGAAGAGTAAAATAAAAAAGATAAAAGGTACAGTTTTTTTTAATCAGGTAAGATTGGGAAAAGAAAGAAGAGCTTTGTAAGAAAATTATGAAAAGAAAATTAACATCTTGGTAAAAAGAAGACAAAAATATTTCTGTAGAAAAAAATTCCAGTATTGAAGTGTGGGGGTGGGGAGAGACACAAACCATCACTGAAATAACTCCTTCAAAATTTAGAATTGATCAAATAGAAGCTAATGACTCCACGACCCATTAAGGAAAAGTAGTACAAAGTCAAAAGAATAAAAAAAAGACTATAAAAATATATCATAGGAAAAGCAAGTTACCTGGGAAACAGGTCAAGGAGAGATAGCTTAAGAATTATTGGAATATTTTAAGGCCATGATTTAAAAAATCCTAAGTATTAGATTTCAAGAAATTATCAAGAAAATATGCCCAGATATCTTAGAACCAGAGAAAGGGCAAAGTAAATATTGTAAGAAGCCACAGATTTCCTAAAGGAAATCCTCAGCTGAAAATTCGCAGGAATATTATAGTCAAACTCAAAAGTTCAAAGGTGAAGGATAAAATACTGGAAGCAGCCAGGAGGAAAAATTCAAATGCCATAATGCCACAGTCAGGATCACACAATATTTATAGCTACAAAAGAAGAAGAGGGGCTAGGAATATGATTTTCAGGAAGACAAATGATCTAGGATTACAAGGACATTTAACTATTCACAATGAAAAGAATAGAGCAGAATAGAAACTATTTTGACATTCAAAGACAAGGCTCAAGAGAAGCATAAAAAGGTAAACAGGAGTAAGAAATCATGAGGGACTTGAAAAAGTTAAACTGTGTAAATTCCTATATAGTAAGATGATACATGCAGCCCCTGAGAAATTTATCATCATTAGGGCAGTTAGAAGACATTTACTTAGAACATATGAGTGTGAATTCACTATGTTAAAATGATCTCAAAAGATGAATGGAAGGATGAAAAACAGGGCTGTAATGTGATAAGGGAAAGAGAGAGGAAGAAAAGAAATTATATCACAGGACATAGACATGAAAGAAAAGATAGTACACTAGAGGGAAAAGGGGGAGATTAGACAATACTCACTCTCATGGGAACTGTTTCGAGGAGGAAAGTATTTTCTCCCTCCATTTCACTCTCTTTCTCTCTGTCTCTGTCTTTATGAACATGTGTCTCTGTGTATCTGTCTTTCTCCCTCCTTTCTTCCCTCCTTCCACATTCTCTAATACACACAGAAACAGAGCTGGGTATAGGAATTCCTGTTACTCAGAGGAATAGGAGAGTAAGGGGCTAAGAGAAAGGGGAATTGATAAGAGAGTAGATTAAGGGAGTCAGAGAACAAAAGAAAAAAGATTTTATGGAAAGGGATAGGGTATAAAAGAGGATAATATTTTGAAATATTATGTCTAGGCTCTTTTTTTGACCATTTGCTTAAGGTAGTCCAATAATTCTTTAAATGAGCTATCCTAAATATATTTTCCAGGTCAATTGCTTTTCCAATGAGATATTTCACATTATCTTCTATTTTTTTCTTCTTTTGATTTGTTTTATTGTTTCTTGATATCTTATGGAGTCATTAGCTTCCACTTGCCCAAATCTATTTTTTAAGAAAATACTTTATTTATTTATAGCATTAATGTCCCTTAGAGTTCTTAATGTGCAGTTTTATTTCTTTGTTTTGACTCTCTGTGATTAAGGTATCAAGATAATATTTATATCATAGAAAGACTTTGATAGACTTTTCCTTATGTAGCATTGGACTGAGCTGTCCTTAGACTGTTTCAGAGAAAATACTTTCTTCAGTGAGCTGTTTACCCCCTTTTCCATTTGGCCATTTTTACTGTATACACAGTTCTTTTTTTTCAGTGAATTTTTGTACCTCTTTTACCATTTGGCCTATTTGCTTTTTAAGGTGTTATTTTTCTTGATTCACTCTAATTTCTTTTTCCTAATTTTTCTTCTACCTCTATTGTTGGATTTTTTTAAAAATCCTTTTTGAGATTTTCCATGGGTTCTTTTTGAACCTGAGGCAAATACATTTTTTTTCCTTTGAGGCCTTGAATGCAGTGGTTTTGACACTGTTGTCTTCTTCTGAGTTTGTGTTTTGGTCTTCCCTGCCACCACTCTAATTTTCTATGATTAGGTTCTTTCTGTGTGGCTTGCTCATTTATCAACTTACTTCTTGACTTTTAACTTTATGTTAAAGCTGGGTTCTGCTCCCAGAGTGGAGGAGGAAGCTTCAGAATTTTTAGGTTTTTTGTTCAGAACTAGTTCTCAGGGTCTGTAAGTTTTCAGTTCTTCCCAGATGATATTATCTAAGGAGAGGTGTGGTCACTACTCTCTTGGTCTATACATAAGTCTGTGAGTGACCACAATTACTGTTTTTTTCCCCTGGAATTGTGAGAAAGGTCCCTGTGCCTCTGCAGCCAAAAACTCTGTGTTAGTGCACTAGTGTTCCTCTTCACCATGGGACTGTGACCTGAAACTACATGTAAGAAAATGCAACATAGTCCTGCACCTAGTGCGAGCAATGGGTCTGTTTTAATCTCCTTCTTAACAGTTGTCAGATGCCTTTACCATCTCTGAGCTAAGAGCACAGTAGATTCAATTACCCCAAAGGCTTACTGCTGTCAAGTACCAGGATTTTGGGACTTGCTGTTGCTTGCCTTGAAGCTGGTTTGAGTTAGACTATGCTTTCTGTCTAACTCAGTGAGACCGAACTTTTCTGCCAACCTCGCCCAGTCCTTTTGCTGATTTTGCCACTACAGAATACATTTTGAGGCAATAATTTGAAGTTATTTGGAGGGGAATATGGGAAAGGTTCAGTGAGTTCATACATTTACTTTCATTTATTCTGCCATCTTGGCTCAACCCTGCAAGAAGGACATAAAGAAGAGAATGAGACAGAGGGAAATACATAACATTCATGGCTGTGAATATGAACGGTAGGAATTTGCTTATAAAATGGAAAAGGATGGGGGCAGTCAAGATGGTGAAAAAAAGGCAGGCAACAACTCACCAGAGCTTTTCACAAAACCCTTCATAAATTGTCATAAAACAACTCCTGAGGCAGAAAAACCCACAAAAGAATGGGGTGAAATAATTTTCTAGCCAAAGACAATTTAGAAGGTCAGCAGGAAAGGTCTGTCACTTCACACTGAAAGTAGAACACAGTCTACTATGCGTCACACAGCACAGATCCAGTCTCAATAAACCAAGAACAAGTTTTAGGAGCAACTGAATCAGCAGTGGCAGTGGCTGCTTCCAGAGTTCTCAGCCCACAGATGGTAAGGGGGTCAAAAAACTCATAAGAAGATTATAGGGTACTCTTTGCTACAAATGAGATAGGACTCTGTTGCTTTATCCATCCTCAGATCCAGCTTGCAGTCATGGGTGGCAGTTGCAGAGTGAAGGGGAGTACTAACACAACAGAGATTGTGCATCACAGTGGAGCATGGAAAATTATCACAATTCCAGAGCAGAAAAGAATGCTTGTAGTCACTTACAGACTTGAGCACAAGTGAAGAGAGTAGTAAAAAACATTGCCTTAGATCATGCCAACGTGTAAGAGCTGAAAACTTACAGATCTCTAGAAGTATCTCTGAAAAGAGATATACCAAAACCCTGAAGTTGGAGACAGCATGCCCTCCACCCTGTAAGCAGAGGACCACTTTAACATAGAGTTAAGAATCAAGAAATAGGCAGTAAAATTAGCAAACAACAAGAAAAAAAAATCTGACAATAGAAAGTTACTATTGTGACCAGGACGATAAAAACACATGCAGAAAGAGATAACAAATTCAAAGTCCCTACATCCAAAGCCTCCAAGAAAAATATTAATTGGTCTCATGGCGTGGAAGAGATCAAAGGGGATTTTGAAAATCAAGTAAGAGAGGTAGAAGAAAAATGGGAAGAGAAATGAGAGTGATGTAAGAAATTCATGGAAAAAAAAGAGTCAAAAGCTTGGTAAAGGATGCACAAAATATACTGAAGAAAATAATACCTTTAAAAGAAAACGAAGCCAAATAAGAAAAGAAGCACAAAAATTTACTGAAGGAGAAAAAAAACTCCTTAAAAGTAGAATTGGCGGGGCAGCCAGGTAGCACAGTGAGTAAGAGCACCAGCCCCAGAGTCAGGATAACCTGGGATCGAATCTGGGCTCAGACACTTAGCACCCACCAAGAAACACCTGGCTGTGTAACCTTGAGCAAATTACTTAATCCCAATTGCTTAGGGGAGGCCAGGTGGCTCAGTGAGTAAGAGCACTGGCACCAGAGTTGGGATGACCTGGGATTGAATCCGGGCTCAGATACTTAGTACCACACCCAGAAATAACTGGCTGTGTAACCTTGAGCAAGTTACTTAACTCCAATTGCTTAAAAAAAAGTATAATTGGCTAAATGGAAAAGGATATACAAAAGCTCACTGAAGAAAATAATACTTAAAAACTAGAATTGAGTAAATGGATGTTGATAACTTTATGACATATCAAGAAACAATCAAACAAAACCAAAAGAATTAAAAAAAAAAAGAAGACAATGTGAAATATCTCATTGGAAAAACAACTGACTTGGAAAACAGATCCAGGTGAGATAAATTAAAAATTATTGAACTACTTTAAAGCCATAATCAAAAAAGGAACCTTGACAATATATTTCAAGAAATCATCAAGAAAAACTGCCCTAATTTCCTAGAACCAGAGGGTTAAATACAAATTGAAAGAATGCACTCATCACCTCCTGAAACAAATCCCAAAATGAAAACTCCCAGGAATATTAACCAAATTTTAGAGCTCCCAGTTCAAAGAAAGAATATTATAAGCAACCATAAAATAAAACAATATTTTGGAGCCACAGTCAAGATAACACAAGATTTAGCAGCATAACGTTTCTGGGGGCTTGGAATATGATATTCTGGAAGGCAAAGGATCTAGGATTACAATCAAGAATCACCCATTCAGCAAAACTGAGTATAATCCCTCAGGGAAAATGGATATTCAATGAAATAGAGGACTTTCTGGCATTCTTGATGAAAAGATCAGAGCTGAATAGAAAATTTAACTTTCAAATATAAGACTCAAGAGAAGCACAAAAAGGTAAACAGGAAAGGAAGTCATGAGGAATGTAATAAGGTTAAACTGTTTATGTTCCTACATGGGAAGATGATACTTGTAACACATAGGAACTTTTTAATTATTAGGGTAGTTAGAAGGAGTGTATAAAGACAGAGGGCAAAAGTATGAAATGAATGTGAAGGGAAGATATCTAAAAATATAAAATTAAGAGGTGAGAGAGGAATATACTTGGAGAAATAGAAAGAAAAAAATAGAATGGGGTCAATTATCTCACATAAAAGAAGAAAGAAAAGGCTTTTACAATGGTGGGGGAAAAGAGGGAAGTGAGAGAACCTTACTGTCCATCAGAATTGGCTCAAAGAGAGAATGACATACACACTCACTTGGGTATAGAAATGTATCTTATTCTCCAGGAAAGCAGGAGTAAAAAAAGGAAAAAAGGAGGGGCTTGATAGAAGGGAGGGTAGATTAGGGGAGGAAATAGTAAGAAGCAAAATACTTTTGAGGGTGGATAGGGTGAGAGGAGAAAGAAAATAGAATGAACATGGGAAAATGGGATTGAGGAAAATACAGTTATCAATAGTAACTGTGAAAAAAAATTTTTGAAGCAAGTTTTTTCTAATAAAGGTCTCATTTTTCAAACATATACAGAATTGAGTCAAATCCATAAAAGAGCCATTCCCCAACTGATAAATGATCAAAATATATGAACAGTTGTCAGATAAAGTAATCAAAGCTATCTATAACCATATTTTTAAATGCCTTAACTCACTATTGATTGGAGAAATACAAACAAAACATTTATGAGGTACTATCCCATAATAAATGAAAATGACAAATGTTGGAGGGGATGTGGGGAAAATGAGACATAAATGCACTGTTGGTGGAGTTATGAATTGATTCAACCATTCTATAGAGCAATTTGGAGCTATGCCCAAAGGATTAAAAAAAAAACACATGTACTCTGATTTATCAACACTACTATTAGATCTCTCCTCCAAAAGAGATCAAAAACAAAAAAGTAAAAGTATACTAGTGGGAGAACTCAATCTATTACTCTTAGGCTTAGAGCAATTTAAATATAAAATAAACAAGAAATAAGTTAAGAATACAAACAGAATTTTGAAAAGTTAGATTTGATAGACCTCTGGAGAATATTTGATGAGAATAGAAAGTAGTACAGCTATTTCTCTGCTGTGCATGGTACCTTTACAGAAAAATGATGAAGCATTAGGGAATTAAAAACTTCACAAACTAATGAAGAAAGGCAAACATATTGAATGGACACTTTTGGGGGCATAATGCAATATGGCTCAAAATTATATTCAATAAATGGCTTTTAAATAATATACTAAAATTAATTGAAAACTAAGTAATCTAATCCAAAAGAATGTGTGAATTGGAGAATAAATCATAAAAAAATCAATATTTTTTCAAAAATTATTTTGTATTTTTTCAACTCACCAAAAAAAAAACTTGAGTTCCAATTCTCTCTTTCACTTCTACCCCTCACACACCCACTGTAAGGCAAGAAATCTGATAATTATACATGTGAAATCATGTAAAACTTTTCCATATTATCCATATTGCAAAAAATAAAGCAAGAAAATGGAAAAAAATATGCTTCACTCTACACCCAGACTCTATCAGTTCTTTCCCTGGAAGTAGATAGCATGTTTTATCATCCATCCTTTGGAACTTTTTGTATAATTGTATTCTGGGAATAGCTTAGTCATTCACAGTTATCATCACAAAATATTGCTGTTATTGTGTCTGTGCCTTCTGGGTTCTGCTCAATTCACTTGGCATCAGTTCATATATGTTTTCCCAGGGTATTTCTGAAGCCATCCTTCTCATCATTTCTTAGAACACAATATCATTCCATCACAATCATATGCTACATACATTACAACTTTTCAGATATTTCTGAATTGATGGTCATCCCTTCAATTTCCAATTCTTTACTATCACAAAAAAAGAGCTGCTATAAATAGTTTTGTACACATAGGCTTTTTTTTATGTGTGTGATCTCTTTGGAATATAGACTTACTACTAGTATTGCTGTGTCAAAAGATATGAAGTTTTATAACCCTCTGGGGATAGTTCTAAATTATTCTCCAGAGAGATTGGATCAGTTCACAATTGCACCAAAAGTATAAAAGGGTCACAATGTTTCACATGCTCTCTAATACTTGTCTTCTCTTCTCCTGTCATGTTAGCCAATCTAATATGTGGGAGATGGTACCTTGGAGTTGTTTTAACTTGCATTTCTCTAATCAATAGCAGTTTAAAACATTTTTATATACCTTTATAGCTTTGATTTCTTTGTTGGAAAACTGCCTGTTCATATCCTTTGACCATTTATCAACTGGGGAAAAACTGATATTTTCATAAATTTAACTCAGTTCCATTTATATATTTGAGAAATAAAACCTTAATCAAAGAAAATCACTGTAAAATTTCCCCCAGTTTGCTGCTTTCCTTCTAATCTTCACTTCATTAGTATTGTTTCATTTCATTTAATCATGATTAATAATTTTACTTCCCTTGATCCTCTCTATCTCTTGTTTGGTCATTAGTAATTTATTCTTAGATGTGACAGGAAAAATTTTCCATGCTCCCCTAATTTGCTAAAGTTATAATGCTTTTTTGTCTAAATTAACTATCATTTTGACTTTTTCTTGCTATACAGCATGAGATGTTGGTTTAATCTATACAAAGCTTTTGCCAGACTCTTTTCTAGGTTTCCCAACCATCTTTGTCAAATTGTGAGTTAGTGTCCCAAAAGCCTAGTTATTTACTACTGTGTATTATATACCTAATAGTTTTGAAAGATTTAAGTACATTGACCTACTTAATGATCAGTTATAATTCTAGATGATAAAGAATGCTACTTGCTGTTGCCCTCCTCAAAAAGAGATGACAGAAACAATATTTTTGGACATGACCAATACAAGACTTTGTTTTGCTTCACTATAAATATCTGTTATAAGAGGTTTTTTTCCCCTTTTTCCATACAAATAGAAATTGGAAGGAGTAAAAATCAAAAGCTTGATAATTGAAAAGAATAATTAAAAAAATTTCTAAAGCAGACCCATTCCCCAGATAATTGAACAGTTAAGGCAGATAATTTGGCAGTGGTTTTTCTCAGAAGCATTTATACCTCAGAGAAAGGACCAATTCCTTAGACATATATCCACATATATATTACATATAATATTCATATGCATGTCCATAGGAAAACTATATATGAAACATATAAATAATGTAGAGATATAGATATTATGTATATACTTGTATGTTAGTATGTGATAGTCTACTTAATCACTATGATTGTGTATATTTGTGTAATGTATATTTACATATACCTTTATACACCTACTGATGGATCAATTTTATGGCATATTAAAAGACAGATTTTTAAGGCAACATTTTACCTTACTAAATAAGATGCTTTTTATTAACAATAAGTAAGCATAATAAGATCATATTTGTCACACCTTACAGTCAACTGTGTGACTATAAAGGGGTGGTCTAAGTAATATGATCTATATTCTAGCAGTCTAGAAATCCTATCAAATAAGAAAATGAGGCACTTTGAAATAACCTATTATGAAATCATGTTGGGTCTTTGTGATTATAACTTCCCTTTCTAAGTGTGCACAGAAGTTTCTTTTAATAATTCAATTTAGAATGTGCCTGTTAATTGAAATGAACTTCCTCAGGCCAACAGTCTTCCAATTAACATTTTATTGGAAAAATAGGGTTTGTTGTTTGTTTTAGATTTGAGTGGGTAGGTAGTATGATTCTGTGATTTCATGTTGTAGGAATCTTCTTTTCACCAATATAGATAGAAAATTTATCTGTAAATTCCCATCCTAGATAACTGACTGGGGCAGTAGGAAGTTAAGTTACTTCTCCAAGGTCACAGAACTAGTATTTGCCAGATGCAGGGCACAAACTAGTTATTTCTCAATCCATAACTTGTCCTCTACCTGCCTCTGTGCTTCCTTTCATGGCTATACTAGAAAAAAATTATGCATACCTGATGCCTCCATTTCTTTCTTTCCTTCTTTCTGTCTGTCTTTTCCTTCCTTCCTTCCTTCCTTCCTTCCTTCCTTTCTTCTCTCCTTTTTCTTTCTTTCTTTCATTTTAGTTTTCAACATTCATTTCTATAAGATTTTGAGTTCTACATTTCCCCCTCCCCCTTCTTCAAGATGGCATGCAAACTGATATATGCTAGACATGCACATTCATATTAAACATATTTTCCACATAAGTCATGTTGTGAAAAAAAGCAGAACAACTATGAGAAAGGAGAAACAAAGAGAGAGAGACAGAGAGAGAGAGAGAGAGAGAGAGAGAGAGAGAGAGAGAGAGAGAGAAAGAGAGAGAGAGACAATGAATAGGAGGCTTTGATCTTCATTCAGACTCCATAGCTTTCTCTGGATGTAGATAGCATTTTCCATTATGAGTCATTGAATTGCTGAAAAGAGTTAAGACTATCAAAGTTGGTCATTGTACAATGCTACTGTTTCTGTGTACAATGTTCTCCTGGTTCTGCTCACTTCACTCAGCATTAGTTCATAAGTCTTTCCAAGTATTATTGAAGTCTGCCTACTCATTATTTCTTATGGAACAATAGTATTCCATTACATTAATATAACACAACTTGTTCAGCCATTCCCCAATTGATGTACATCCCCTCAATTTCCACTGCTTATCCACCACACACACACACACACACACACATACACACACACACACACACACACACACACACACACAAACTGCTGCAAATGTTTTTGTACTTGTGGGTCCTTTTCCCTTTTTTATGATCTCTTTGGAATACAGACCTAGAAGTGGTATTGCTGGATCAAAGGGTATGTACAATTTTGTCACCCTTCAGGCATGGTTCCAAATTGTTCTCCAGAATTATTGGATCAGTTCACAACTTCACAATTAGTGTTCTAATTATCCTCAACATTTATCATTTTCCTGTTTTGTCATGCTAAACAATATGATAGGTGTGATGTGGTACCTCAGAGTTATTTTAATTTGTATTTCTCTAATCAATAGTGAGCAAAAGAAAATTTTTTTTCATATGACTATAGATAGCTTTAATTTCTTCACTTGAAAACTGTATGTTTCTATCCTTTGACCATTTACCAATTGGGGAATGACATATGCATATAAATTTGACTCAGTTCTTTATATATTTTAGAAATTATATAGTTTCCTTCCTTATCTTTATTAATTAGATCTATTTTTCTTTTGCTTTGTCTGAGATCAGGATTGCTAAACCCACTTTTTTTTAAAACTTCAGTTGAAGCATAATATATTTTGCTCCAACCTTTCACCTTTACTCTGTGTGTATCTGCTTCAAATGTGTTTCTCGTAAACAACATATTGTAGGTTTATGTTTTTTTTTAATCCATTCTGCTATCTGCTTCTGTTTTATGGAAGAGTTCATCCCATTCACATTCACAGCCATGATTATCAACTGTGTTTTCCTCTCCATCCTACTCTTCTTCCCCACCCACCCCTTGTTTACACTTTCTCCTTTTTCCCTTTTTCTCTTCACAAGTGTTTTGCTACTGACCACTGCCTCCCTCATTCTGTTCTCTCTTATATCAGTCCCCCTCCCTTTTCTTTCCACTTTACCCTCCTACTTCCCATAGGGTAAGATAGATTTCTCTACCCAAGTGAATATGTATGTTATTTCCTCTTTGAGCCAAATTCAATGAAAGTAAATTGAAACAATGCTCACCTTCCTCCCATCTTTCCCTCTAGTGTAATAGATCTCTGTGCCTACCTATGTGATACAATTTATCCTTTTTTTTCTCTTCCTTTCCTTTTCTCCCAATACAATCCTTTTTTCACCCCTTAATTTTTTTTTGTCATCACATCATAGTCAACTTATACCTACACCACCTTTCTATGCATACCCCTTCTAAATGTCATAATAAAATACAGTTCTCAAGAGTTACAAGTATCATCTTCCCATGTGTTGATGTAAAAAGTTTACCCTTGGGGTGGCCAGGTAGCACAGCGAGTAAGAGCACCGGCACCAGTGTCAGGATGATCTGGGGATCGAATTCGGGCTCAGATACTTAGCACCACACCCAAAAATAACTGGCTGTGTAACCTTGAGCAAGTTACTTAACCCCAATTGCTTATATGAAAAAAAAAAGTTTACCCTTATTGAATAACATGTTTTTTTTTTTCTTTCCTGTTAACCTTTTTATGCCTCTCTTGTCTTGTATTTGAAGATCAAACTTTCTGCTGAGAACTGGTATTTTCATCAGGAAGGTTTGGAAGTCCCCTATGTCATTAAATATCCATCTATTCCCCTGAAAAATTATGTTCAGTTTTGCTGAGTAGTTGATCCTCAATTGTAATCCAAGGTCCTCTGCCTTCTGAAATATCATATTTCAAGCTCTCTGATCCGTTAATGTAGAAGATGCTAGGTCCTGTGTAATTCTGAGTGTGGTTCCATGATATTTAAATTGTTTCATTTTGACTGCTTGCATCTTCTCCTTGACCTGATAATTCTGGAATGTGGCTACAATATTCCTTGGAGTTTTCATTTTGGGATATTTTTTCAAGAGGTGATTGGTGTATTCTTTCAATGATTATTTTACCCTCTGGTTCTAGTTCTAATTTTTTTTCATTCTTTAGATTTTATTTGACTGATTCTTGATGTATCATAGAGTCATTAGCTTTTACTTGCCCAATTATAATTTTTAATTAATTGTTTTCTTCAGTTAGTTTCTGTACCTCCTTTTCCATTTGGTCAATTCTATTTTTTAAGGAGTTCTCCTCAGTGGATTTTTGTACCTTCTTTTCTTTTTGACCTATTATATTTTTTAAGGAGTTGTTTTCTTCAGTCAATTTTTCTATTTCCTTTTCTAAGTTGTTGACTCTCTCTTGCTTACCTCTCATTTCTTTTCCCAATTTTTCTTCCATTTCTCTAATTTGACTTTTGAAATTCTTCTTGAACTTTTCCAAGAATTTGGGGGCTGGGAACCAATTCATATTTCCCTTTGAGGTTTCAGATATAGGTATATTAACAATGTTATCTTTTTCTGAGTTTGTGTTTTGATCTTCCCTGTCACCCTAACAATTCTTTATGGTCAGTGCTCTTTCTGATTCTTTCTCGTGATATTTGCCTATATTTTGGCTTTTAAAGTTGAGCTCTCCTGTTGGAGCACAGGGAGCACTGTCCCAAGCTTCTTGTACTGAGGGCAAGGTGGCTGGTCACAGACTTTGTGTGCTGGGCCCTCAGGTACTGGCAGCTAGGGACTCTAGGGGACTGGCAGCTCACCTGAGTTGGGGTCCTAGTGGTGGTGTCTGGTGTTTGCTGAGGCCAGGTGCGGTTTTTCTGCATTTCACTGGGATTATGATAAGCTGGCGGGGGGTGGGGGGGGAGGGAGGAAAGGGAAGGGAAGGCTCACTGATGGAGGAATCTTACTTACTTGGGGCTGAGCTGAATTGCATCAAGGTCTGGTACTGGGGGACACTTGCCTGCCTGGGGCTGCACCGGCACATATGTTGGTTCTCTGAGTTGGAGTCTACTAGTTACCCTTGCTATGCTAAGGCACATGGCAGGGCCCTGGTATTGGTATTTGCCTGTTCCACCACCCTGGAACTCAGGATATCCTGCTGGTTTACTGACATGGGGCTTGCTGCTGGCTTGTTAGAACACTTACTGTCCTGAAAGGTACTCCAGTTTTACCTTAGCAAAACAGACCTTTCTTGCTGATCTTCCAAATTTCCAGGGATTAAGAGACTGCTCCAACTTGTTTGTCTATTCCTCTGCTTTTCAAGGATTTTTCTTGGGACACTATTTACTAAGTTTTAAAGAGGTCAAAAAGGAAAGTGATAGTGACTTACGACTTACTCTGCCATCTTGGTTCCTGGAAGTACCTAATGCCTCCATTTCTTCAACTTATTGCTGAAGGTAGTTATTGTTTAACAAAAATAAATATACTTTCAATGAACATACACACACAGACAAACAGACGTGTGTGTGTGTGTTTGTCTGTGGCATATAGCATCTATATTTGTTTTTATGGTACATTTTTTACATGCCCCTAAGATACAATTTGGTCCACAAAATTTTAACTCTGTAACACTGATTGAATATGCAACATTGGCCATATCATTCTACTAAAAAAGGTCATCTCAAAAATGAAAATAGGCCTCTAAGAAAATATATCTAATGATCCTTTTTGTTTTTTTCATTTTCATCTTCTTTGAGTCTGTTGTCTATTTAAATCAAATCATCCCTGAGGATGGTCTTTCTTAATTATCTTTAATCCCTTAGTCTTCCTTAATTATCTTTAATCCTTTTGTATCCCTCTTAATTGTTATCTGTCCTGGTATTCTTTGAACCTAGAGTAAGAATCTTCGCTAGTGTCTGATTGTTTTCCTTCATATTTCCCTTAATTTCTATCAAATTTCTCTTCTCCAAATTCCACTTCTGCCCTACATCACTTGTCTAACTTTCCTCAAATTACCTTTCCATTTTTCAGGCATTGCAGAGTCACCAAAGCCAGTTTTTGGATCTACTCTTGAAGTGGATGAGTCAGTCCCTACTGATTTTTTCTCTCACCACTTACTTCTTTAGAGCATGTTGAAATGTGACTGGAGGTCCCTAAGATTTCCTGGGATGTATGCTCAAACAAATAGAATTCTCTTATTGCATTGCTTTTAAAAAAGCATTTTGGTCCCCTGGACCTGCTGTTCTGATGACTACTGCTGAGCATGTAGTTTCTGCTTGATTTTTTTCTAGTGGCTGCTGGTTACATCATCTCTTCTGTGCATTGCTCTTTGCTTCTGGTTGCTGGGACCATGTCTTCAGGCCAATTAATTTATCTCAGCTTCAGCCTTCTAGGTTAATAGCTAGACCCTTTCCCTGATGAGTGCAGGATGACATCCCTTTACATACAGCTACCACATCTAACTAACAAAAAGCGGACAGAGTGTCCTCAAACTAAGGTAAATTATTTTCCATATCTTTGTCTGGTCAGAGATCAAAGTACTTTGTTATAGAAAACGATATAATTTAAGTCTGGCTGTTTCCAAGATAATTTCTAGCTTAGCATAAAAAGGAATTTGAACTAGATCAAAAGTTATTGTAAGGATGTAATGCTTCATTCTGCACCCATCTATAACTCATTTCTGCTTTTATTACAGATAGATAGATAGATAGATAGATAGATAGATAGATAGATAGATAGATAGATAAAATGCAAAGACAGAGAAAGATAAAAAGAGACAGAACTAAATAAATAGATCTTTCTATATCTAGATAGGTAAATGGATGAGATAGATAGACAAATGAAAAACAGCTAGATAGATGATAGCAATAAAGCTGTATTATTTCAAACAACTCAAAAAAATTAATTTTAAATATAAACACACATGTATACATAATACATACAGATAAGTGTAATACATATAATATAGTATATATACATTGTATATGTGTATGTCCATATGCATACACATATTTACATGTACATGTATATCCATATATATGTATATACCACATATATACATAAATATACATATATTTAATAGGTCTATGTATGTATACACTTATACAGTGGGCAGCTAGGTGGTACAATGGATAGGAGCACTGGACCTGGAGTCAGGAAAACCCTTTTCTTGTGTTTAAGTCCAATCTCAGATACTTACTTGCAATGTGACCCTGGGGAAGTCACTTAACTTGGTTTGCCTCAGTTTCCTCACCTATAAAAGGAGCTGGAGAAGGAAATAACAAACCTCTTCAGTATCTTTGCCAAGAAAACCTCAAGTAGGATCACAAAGAGTTGGACATAACTAATAAATGACCCAACAACATACCTACACTGGTACATACACAAGACACTGTGCTAGGTTCTGTGAACAAAGACAAAAATGAATCAATTCCTGACCTAAAGAACTGTCTTTCAATGCAGTGTTAGGGTTACAACATGCAAATAGTAAACAAGTATATTGCAAGAAAGGCTGAGAAGGGAAAAAGCTCTAACAATGGCAAGAAACAAGCAAGACTTTGCAGAGAAGACTTATTAAGTTGAGCTTTGCAGGAAGACAAGAAATCAGAAAGGCAGAGATGATGAATGAGCCAGGCATTAAAAAAATACTTCTACAAATGCACAGAGACCAAAAAAATGGAACTGTCACTTGGAAAAGTGATTATAAAGTAAAAATGGCTAGAATGTCCTTTTCTCAAATTTCTGGATTTAAAAGTGAAAGATTAAAGGCATATTAGAGGATGATCAGTAAAAAAGCCATAACCCAGTGGAAGGCTAGGCCAGGGGCCATGCTATACAAGCTGCATTTTTAGGACTGTGGCATAAAATTCTCAGAACTAGCATACAGTGTCTACAGGACATCCCTAAGTCCCAGCAGGCTTTGTATTCTTGGACAGAATCACTCTGACATTGCTTGTCTTCTGTATTCATCAAAAAGAAAATTGGGACTGTTTCAGCAATGGTACTCAAAGCCATTTTCTTTCATGACAGACCCAGACAGGCTTTTAGGGGTCATCAGGCTGAAACTGATGACTCAATAAATGAGTAAGCAGAGAAAGTTGATAGAATGGATAGCTCAGCATGAGCCTGCTAATAAACATCTCCAAATGTACAAGGACATATCTACTCCTGTCATCTACATGTCTCCTGGGGCACAAGATGAGTTTATCTCATTAATCAGTCAGACTCCATATTGGTTTTTGTTTACTGAAATAAGTGAAGTTAGAGTATGCTGGCACATGTGTTATACACATTAATAGCTTTTCATCATCTCTTTCCAACTAGTCTATAAGCTTCCTACATTAGCTCACCTTTTCTACGTTTTTTTGCTTCCTTTTATGTTCTCACACTGCATTCAAAATGAAGTTATAGGAGTGAAAAAAGCAAATTCAAAGTCCAAGTCTGGTTCTCAGACAAAGTATGCCTGAGAATAAAATCAATTAGCCTCACTATGCCTGGTCACTATACCTGGTCATCACGCCTGGTCACTATATATGAATTTGGTGAGTTAATAAAAAAACAATGGGCTTGAAATCAAAGGACAAGGGTTAGAATCCTAGCTCTGGTGCTTATTAAATGTGTTTGTATGAACTTGGGAAGATGGTGTCACCTTCTTGGGCTTGGTTTCAATCATCTGTAAAAAAAGAATACTGAACCAGATGATTTCCATTGGACCTTCCAGTTCTGAATATATATTCTTATGAGCTTATGATTCTTTTTTAAAAAGTCTTCACTCTTATCAGAGAAGTATTATTATAGTAAAATAGTTAATAGCCACAATCAAGTGATCTATGATTAAAATAGGTTGATCTTGATAAATGACTATTCACAAAGAACATAGAAGATATTGATAGTGATTCAACAACAAAGGGAGCAATACAATACAGCTGGAATAACACTGAGCTAGGAATCTCAAGATCATTGTTCTAGTCTTGTGTCTGCAACTTGATCGCTGTGTGACATTTGGCAAGTGAATCAGTTTGGTATTTAAAATCCTTCACAATCGGAATCCAGCCTGCCTTTATACACTTCGTACACCTGTTTCCACAAAACTGCTCTCCTTGCAATTCCCCAGACTCAACATGCCTTCTCTCTCCGTCCATCTTCGCACAGGCTGACCCTTGTACCCAATATGCTCCACCCTCTCACTATTCTCCTTCCTGTCTGACCATCCCTTTCCAATCTCCTTTCAAATTCATTTTTCTTCAATTCATCTCCATCATACTTTCATCAAAGCTTGCCTCAGGTGCTGACTTTCCTATTTTCCCTTAGTAATAGGGCTCTCACTTTGCTCAAATTATTTTCTGTCTACTTATCTGTTTGCACATTGCATCCACCAAAAGATGAGAAGCTCTTAAGAGAAGGTATCATTTTATTTTTGTATCCCCTTCCACATAGTAAGTGTTTAATAAATATTTGTTGAATTGCAATGAATTTAATCAATACACAAGTCCTCACTGAGTACTTCCTATATGCTAACTAAGCATTGTACCAAAGGCTATATGGAAAATAATAAAAGAATCAAATGAATCAGGGGGCAGAGCCAAGATGGCAGAGTAAAAGCAGGAACTTGAGTGAGCTCCCACACCAACCACCTCCAATACTTGTAAAATATGACTCAAAATAAATTTAAGAGCTACAGAACCCACAAAGTGACAGAGAGAAACAAATCTCCTACTGAAGGCAGCCTGGTGGGCTGACAGGAAGGGTCACAGTCCCATGAGAACCATGTGGTCCCAGACCCAGGGTGTCCCTGACCAGTGGCACAGCCTGGCCAGAGCAGACTTCAGGAGAGTGAATCACCAGCAGCTATAGCAGTTTCCAGACTTCTCAACACATAAATGCCAAAGAGAAAGTAAAAGGTCAGCAGGGAGATCTGATGGAACCAGGTGGCTAAAGAGCATGGTCCAGCCCCTACCCCCAGGGTGGGAGTTGGTGTGGGAACATTGGCTGCAGCTGCTGCCATGTGGCTGCCTATGGAGCTCCTGGCCTACAGATTGTAGTGTGCCAAGTGACAATTCAGAAGATAATTCTTGCTTTTACCTGCTTGGATCTGGGTCACAGTCTTGGGTGGTGGTCCTGGGATGTGGCCAGTGTGCCAGAGCTTGTAGTGGCTGTAGAGATGGAGCCCTTCTCAAACCTCTGGCAGCTGAAAAAACTCCAGCAATTTGGGACAAAGCTCTCTCCATTCTGGAAGCAGAGTTCTACTGTGGCAAAGAGCTCAAAAATCAATTACTAGACTGCCAATATGAGCAAGCAAAGAAAGTGCAATCAGACCTTTTTGGGGGACAAAAAAAGATCAAAACATGGAACCAGAAAAAGAAAACAAAGTCAAAACTCCTACATCAAAAGCTACCAAGGAAAGTATGAATTGGTTGCAGGCCATGGAGAAACTCAAGAAGGATTTTGAAAGTCAAGTAAGAGAAGTGGAGGAAAAATTGGGAAGAGAAATGAGAGTGATACAAGAAAATCATGAAAAGTGAGTCAACAGCCTGCTTAAGGAGACACAAAAAAATACTGAACAAAATAACACGTTGAAAAATAAACTAACTTAAATGGCAAAAGAGGCCCAAAAAGCCAATGAGGAGAAAAAGGCCTTAAAGAGCTGAATCTGACAGATGGAAAAGGAGTTTCAAAAACTCACTAAAGAGAATAACCCCTTAAAAATTAGATTGGAGCAAATGGAAGCTAATGACTTTATGAGAAATCAAAATACTATAAAACAGATCCAAACAAATGAAAAAATAGAAGGCAATGTGAAACATCTTATTGGAAAAACCACTGAACTGGAAAATTGATCAAGGAGAGATAATTTTAAAATCACTGGACTACCTGAAAGCCATGATAAATAAAAGAGCCTAGAAATCATCCTTCAAGAAATTCTCAAGGAAAATTTCCCCGATATTCTAGAACCAGAGGGAAAAATAGAAATTGAAATAATTCACCAAACACCTCTTGAAAAATTTCCCAAAATGAAAACTCCTAGGAAAATTATAGCCAAATTCCAGAGTTCCTATGTCAAGGAGAAAATATTACAAGCAGCCAGAAATAAACAATTTGAATACTTTGGAAATTCAATCAGGATAACACAAGACCTAGCAACTTCTATATTAAGGGATCTAAGGGCTTGGGATGTGATATTCCAGAGGTTAAAGGAGCTAGGTTTAAAACCAATAATCACCTACCCATCAGAACTGAGTATAATATTTCAGGGTAAAATATGGTCATTCAATGAAATAGAGGACTTTCAAGCATTCTTGATGAAAAAAAAAACAAAACTGAAAAGAAAATTTGACATTCAGATACAAGAAGCAAGAGAAGCATGAGAAGGTAAACAGGAAAAAGAAATTGTAAGGAATGTATTAAAGTTGAAATATTTACATTCCTACATGGAAAAATTATCATTGTAACTTATGAGACTTTTCTCATTTTGAGGATAAAGAGAATATATGTGTATGTATAGGAGGGTGTATGTGTGTATAAATACATATGTGAGTGTGTGTATATATATATATACATATAAATATACACATAGACATAGGGCACAGGAGCAGTTGAATAGGAAGGGATGATATCTAAAAAAGTAAAATTAATATGTAAGAGAGGAATATAATGTGAGAAGGAAAAAGGGAAAGATAGAATAGTGTAAATTATCTTATACAAAAGAGGCAAGAGAAAACTATTGCAATGGAGTGGAACAGCAGGAAGGTGAAAGGGAATAGACCAACCTTACTCTCATTGAATTTGGCTTAAGGAAGGAATAACATTCACACTCAATTTGGTATCTTACCCTACAGGAAAGTAGGGGGAAGGGAATAAGACAGGGTAATGATAGAACGGAAGGCAAATTGGGGAGAGGGTAGTTAGAAGCACTTTTGAAAAGAGACAGGGTCAAAGTAGAAAATAGAATAAATGGGGGTTTGGATAGGATGGAGGGGAATATAGTCTTTCACAATATAACTACTATGGAAACGTTTTGTGTAACTACACATGTACAACCTATATTGCTAAAAAAAAATATTGTTTTTTACATGCAACTGGGAAATAAGATATACAGGCACCGGGGTATAGAAATCCATCTTGCTTTACTAGAAAGTTAGGGGGCAAAGGGGGAGGATATAACAGAGAGCAGATTGGGGGAAGAGGTATTCAGTAGGCTCAATATCTTGGGGTAAGGGAAAGAGGGGGAGAAAATCTGTAACTCAAAATCTTGTGGAACTGAATGTAGAAAACTAAAAATAAATAAATAAAAGATTAATCAATGGAGAAAAAAAATCAGATGAATACACTATCCCCTGTATCTTTCTCCATCCATCCATCGTTTAATCATTCCTGCTTTTATTGCAGATAGATAAACAAATTAAAATATAGATAGAGATAGATAGATGATAGATAGATAGATAGATAGATAGATAGATAGATAGATAGATAGAT
>NW_027187360.1:17224312-17284168 GCF_028583685.1 Petaurus breviceps papuanus | reverse complement strand
GATAGATAGATAGATAGATAGATAGATAGATAGATAGATAGATAGATGGATGGATGGATAACAGAAAAAAAAGATGGAGATGGAAGAAGAAAGATAATATAAGATAGGGATAAGGTTTGTGACTTCATTGATATAATGAACTCTCTGGTCTCTCCCAATGCAGATCAGCACCTTCCCTGAACTTTAAAGTTTATTGACATGGGGTCATGACTCAAGTTTAAGAATAAATGGAAAAAAAAAGAATCTCTGGACTCTAGAGCATTGGGAGGTTATATGACTTTCCCAGGATTATACAATCAGTCTGTGTCAGAGGAAGTACTTGAACCCAAGTTGTTCTGACTGTTAGGGCAATTCTTTATCTATTCTACCACACTATCTCTTATATATAAAAGTATACAGGAAATTGAAAAAATATTATATGTTGATCCAATATTCTGGTCAAGCATCTTACCCTGCTCATGAATGATAGTCAGGGGGTTGGTAGTCCAATGCTTAGACTAGCATTCATGTATTACATCCAAAAAGAGGGGATGCTAAGGGTGGAATAACAAGTAATCTATGTTCCCAGGAAGCTGGTGCTCTCTCTCTCTCTCTCTCTCTCTCTCTCTCTCTCTCTCTCTCTCTCTCTGTCTCTCTCTCTCTCTCTCTCTCTCTCTCTCTATTTATCTATCTCTCTGTGTGCCATCCATCGGCATGCCAACATTGTTATTATTAGTAGAGATAGGAATGTGATCTCTATGAATTTTTCTGGTCTCTTAGTTCAACCACTAGGCACAGTGGGTTGAGCAGAGAGGGGCTCTTCCCTTCTGTTTTCTCTTCTGTATTTCTGTGAATCTTAATCCCATGAGCATATCTCAGTTGTAGGAGTAGTAGTAACAGTAGTAGTAGTTGTTGTTGTTGCTATTTGTCCTTAGTTCTTGAGGAGGATCAATGACACTATGGGAGTGATTAGAATTCTCAATTCTTGAAGTCACAGAGCCTGATCACACAATTTCCCCATCATCCAAAGCAGAATATAGAGAGGTTCACTGTCTCCTAATCCTGTGTCCCAAGGCAGGAGTACTGGTCCCTCTTCAATGTAATAAGCACTCATTAAGTACCTAGTACTTTCAAAGCATGATGTGACTGGGTTATTGAGATATAGGGACAAAACAAAAGACAAGTCTCTACCCTCATTCTTCCTCCTTTGAGGAGGCCATCACCAGTTGTCTTGACTTTTGTCCTGCTGCTGGTCTCCAATGCCTCTAGAAGAGAAGAGTGAAGTGGATGACTTTGTGAAGCTCTGCCTCACTGAAATCCAATTCACTCACAAATCAAGACATCACCCTTGGGATACAATTGGTCCTCTTTGACAATGAAGGATGAATAACAATCTGTGAGTAGTAGTAGCTGCCCTCTGGAGATGCAACCTGTCCGTTCAAGTTAGGAAATGCTGCTGTGGCATAGCACAATCACAATCATCATTGGATTGTAAACTCATGACTAACAAAATAAAAGGAACAAAATCCCAAATATCACATGTCTACCATAAGCTCAGTGCACTGTCAGCTCTTCCCAAGCCCAAGCAGCCAAAGAGAACTTCTTATATTCATCCAAAGCCCACTGTTACTGTCAAGGACAGCACTGTCCTTCCAGGAAGCCAGGCCCAAAATCTCAGTGTCATTTTCAACTCCTCACAGTTATTCACACGACAAATCCAATCATTTTCCAAATATTGGCCCAATTTCCACATCTTTAGAACATATCGCCTTCATTCTAGTCCCACAGCCACAGTCCTAATTCAGGCTGGCATCACTTCTCCCCTGGACTATGAAACAGCCTCCTACTTTCTCTCTTTGTCTCATTTCTCCCTAGTCCAATCTATCATCCATACTTGCCAAAACAGTTTCCCTAAAACAGGTTTAGGCATTAACTGCTCAATAAACTCTTGTGGCTCTCTACTATCTTTGGCATCCAATATAATCATCTCTGTCTGACATTCAAAGCTGTTCATAACCTGACTCCTTCTTATCTTTAGACTTTTATTACACATTATTCTTCATGCATCTTAGAATTGGCCAGTCTTCTTGCAGTGCTCACTCATTATATTCCGTCTTGTTTCTCTACCTTTTACCAACTATCCCCATGACTGGAATCCCCTTTTTGCTTACCTCTGCCTCTGAGAATCCCATCTCCTTTAAGGCTCAACTTAATCATTACCTTTTTCAGTAGGCCTTCCCTAGGTACTGGTGTCTTCCTCTCTAAGGTTAAGGTGCAAAACATGATGTCCAGTCAACAAGTGGAAGAACAGGAATGTGTTTAATATCCCCCAATCAAATGGCTCCTTCCCAAAATATCCTTTTCCCCAGTGGAAAGTGCTCTAGATATGGAATGTGGACATTATGGAATAATGTATAGGGAAGGGAATGTCAATTAATTAAGTACTTACTATATTCCAGGCACTATGCTAACCATGTTACGAATATCACATTTGATCCTCACAACAATGCTTGGAGGTAGGTGCTATTATTATACCCATTTTACAGTTGAAGAAACTGAAGCAGAAAGAGGTTGAAGTGTTTCACTCAGGGTCCAACAGCTGTGAATGAGGCTGGATATAAACTCAGGTTTTCCTGATCCCAAGCCCAGTGTTCTATCCTCTGCTTCTTAGCTGTCTAGACTTGGAGTATAGAAGCACCTTAGTTTAAATCCTGCCTTGGACACATAGTAGATATGTGACCCAAGACAAATCATTTATCCTCTCAGTCTCAGTGTCCACATCTATAAAAGAAGAGTTGGATTCCATGGATCCTAATATCTTCTCCTATTCTATATCTATGTTCCTATGAACCCTTAGAGCTCTAAACCTGTGAAGCTACAGAGGATAATATAAGCTGGCAAAGTCAATAAAAAACTATGAAGAGGAGATGGGGCTCACAGTACTCGTATGAATAGAGGAAAGTGAAGTAAATAAGGAGCCATGTTGAAAAAATCAGGGTGGCAGGAGTAAACGTGGTGTGGGGGACAGACAGTAAAAATCAATTTGAGATGACAGAAGTAAAATTTTTAAAAGCCATATAATCTCTGTTTCTGCTTTTTCATCTATAAATTGATACTTTCCTACCCAGTGGATAAGATCACTTTGAGGAGCAAATGAGCAAACTTATACGAAAGAGCTTTGAAAAGTATCAAGGAAGCATCTTACAAATACAAGATGTTATTCGTAGCGGCCGTTAACTCAATTACACTGGCTTCCTGATGTGAGTCACAGTTGGAGGGGGAAAAGAGAAAAGGGCAAAAACAAGTTCTAGCACACTTCACTATTCCTAAGTTTTGATATACTGTGAGTCGAATATGGCCCCTGGTTGCTTAGCAATCCACAGCATCTCTTTTTTTACTCTCACATGGAAATTTGAGACAGCACATGCTTTCCTTGATACCTGCTAGAACAATAGAATCTTACAGTTGGAAGGGATCATTGAGATCACATAGTTTTACCCATGAAAAGCATGAATTCCACACAATATGTTAGCTATAGCATACCCACCCCCACATCATAATCCTTTTATCACAGAATTCAGTACCTGGCTCACCACCTTTTTCTCTTTCCCAACACCTGACTGCATGCCAGAAGGCTTTAATAACCATGAAGATGTTGTTCTTTCAGGCTCTCATCTCCCATTTCTTCAATTCTTTAACTTTCCCAGCCTAATGCTTCATTCCATTTCAGCCACATATAGAAATGGTCACATACTATCTCATAACATTATTCACAGGCATTCTACTTCCCTAATTAAAAAGACTAATATTCTCTTAAATGATCATAACCTATTTGCCTCCTATCCCTATGTTCTATCCCTCCTACAATCACCCTCATTAAGACCTTCATTACCTCCACCTCTCAGAGCTTTCTCAGGTCATTATGACCCCATTCTGACTTCATTTTCCTCCCTCTATAAATTAATGAAATAATTAGCCATTTCCACTTCATATTGTCTTTTGCTCCCGAATTCCTTGTCCCCTTTTCCTATTGCTGATATTCTCTTTCCAAACCTCAGCTTTGGATTACTCTGGCCAATTGCCTTTTCTACTCCTACTCATAAGTAGGTGAATAAAACTAAGGAAAGTCTCACAACTATGCTGACTGTATACTTAAAAAAAATTTACTTTTAATTTATGGAATAAAACAAGCATTTCCATAACACAGTATGATAAAAAAAAAAAAGAAACTGCAAATCTATTCGTACAACTTCCTTTTCCTTTAACATATATAATAAAGTCATCATGTAAATGTCTTTTTTTCCCTTTTTCTTCTCTCCTCTGCCCCACCCTACAATGGCTACCATTAGGCACAAATAGGTATACACACGCAAACATATATGTGTATATGTATATGTAAAATTATTCTATACATACTTCTGTTTATTAGTTCTTTCTCTGGATGCAGAGAGGCTTCTTATTAATTTTTAATATGTGTATTTATTATAGTCAAAAGTAACTGTCTACCTTACAAATTTATGTTATTCAATTTTAACTGAACCCTTGCTTCAGTAAAACATTAATTATATTCCCCCCTAATTGACTTCTCATCTTCATTCACTCAGATTCTCTTTCAAATCTTTTCCATTTTCACATTGCCCTCTCCCCATTTCCTCAAATTTGAGGAGCTTGAGCTTTACTTTCTTGAGAAACTGAGATAATTTAAATGAGTTCCCTCTTCTTCTGTTCTCTTCATCTCAAAAGCCCTTGGCTTCACCTCCCATTCTACCCTCATTTCCTTCATTTGCTTACAAAAAAGGAGCCCTTCTCTTTACTAAGGCCAACATACTCAACATGTACTCTCTATTCCATCTTTTTCTCTTTTCTCTGGTATATTGCATCTTTAAATCCCCAACCACCCTACAAATCTTCAACATCTCTCAAATGCTTTCTTCACTACTCCATTTGACCATGTCTATCTTCTCCATCCAAAACAAAACAGTATAAAAGAAGCAAACAAACAAAAATCCTTCCCTGGACTATGCCATCCCTTTAAGGTGTCATCTTCTTTCTTTGCTCCCTTTCTCAGACAAACTCTTTCAAATGTTGTCTAAAACTTATTCTTGTCCTTCATCTCTCTCATTTATTCCTCAAACTTTACAATCTGACTTCCAAACTCAGAACTTAACTGTAATTATTCTCTCCAAAATTACCAATGATCTCTTAATTGTCAAACTTTATGAAACAGACTTTTCTCAGTCCTAAAGCTTCTGTCATATCTGATATATTTGACACGGCTGACCACCCTGTCTTGATTAATTCACTCTCCTCCAGATTTTTGTGACTCTATTTTCTCCTGATCTACCTCCTATCTGCCTTCTTCCTGCTTCTCAGTCTCTTTTGCGGGTTTATCATCCTGCTCTCTAACTGGAAAGGGTTTCACAAGGTTTGGTGGTAATCTCTCTAGTCTTTTTCCTCACTCTCTTTCATTAATCTCATCAGTTCCTATGAATTTAATTTTCACCGCTGTGCAGATGACCCCCTGATCTATACCTCCATGTAGGAATTTGGTCACTTTCTTCCATGAGCTTCAAACTTATATCAATTACCTGTTTGACATTTCAAAATGGACGTCCTCGACACATCTTAAACTGAACATGTCCAAAACTGAATTTTCTTTTCCCTTAACTCCACTCCTAAATTTCCCTATTTCTTTTGAAAGTACCAACATTCATACAATATCTGCTCTCCTCTTCCTCCTGCTCCTCCTCCTCTTGCCCTCTTCTCTTTTTGTCAAGCCTAGAAGTCCAGCAGTCATTTATGGACCTGACCCCACTTCTGATCAGCACAAAAATTTTGACCCAAACTGTTTCTTATCTATTTCACATCACCCCTTTTTAGATCTCCTAGTGGCCCCTGTTACTCACTCAGTGCAAAATTAGTACAGTCATGTGATCAACTTAGCTCTACTAAAGCTCAGAACTCCCAAGCTCAAATGATCCACCAGCCTAAGACTCCCCAGTATCAGGGTATATAGATATGTGCTCCCTAGGAATGGCTCAGGAGAAATGATGGTTAAATTTTCAGTGAAACATTATACATTGTAAATTGACAAATGTTACAAATATTACTCAATTTATTGTTTTATGGATTGTCTAGATTTAAGTGGTGGAGAAAATGTTAAAAATGCAGATTAAACTTAAGGGTACCTATACACATTCCCCACCCCAACTCCAAGAACCACCTGTTAAAACATTTCGGAGCACATCCCTAATGCCACAACATCTGGCTTTAAAAATATTTTATTAAATAACTATTACCTAGCCATGAATCTCTCATTCTCTACTTGTGCCAATAATTATTTTTTAATCCAGTAAAACACTTTATATAGATTTCGTCTATTGTTTTAGCCATTTGAGATCTTCCATTTTTCATACCTTCTTTAGCCTGTGAAATACAAAAAATTCAATCTGCTATTTCATTGTATTAGAGAGGAGTACAATCTCCCACTCCCCAAGTGACAACTTTACTAACCTTGCAAACAGTATCTAGCTTTAGTTATGTTGAATTTCTCTGGAGAAGAACATTGGATTGAATGCTTTGCTTGTAAAAGAGAGTTCAGCTTGAAAAGATAATTTTCCTTGTGAAAATTGTCTTGCTGCTTATATCCACACATCCATGGCTGCCCTCATTGTTTGGGCTTGGATTCAATAGATACTTATAAGGCAGTAGAAGTGAGGGATTTTTTTTTTCTCTCCTGGTAGAATCAATGTATGTTTTCTTTTCAATATTTGTAGTTGTTATAGTGTGCTCAAAAGTGTGGTCAAAGAACTGCCGTGAGGAGAAAGCTAGAGTACCATGGAACCATTATTGATATGTGAGATACATTGTCCCAGGTGAATGCTCTTCCCTGCCTGCCTGTCATAAAGGTGCCATATTGATACAGGGCTTCCTCTAGTAAATACAAGCACATCTAGGCAGACCTCAGGCTTTTTTTTTCCTTTAATTTTTTATTTTGGTCAGGCTTGGAATGGTCACAGTTTCCATAAAACATTCTGTACTCTTTGGGAATTGGAATTCCATGACAACTTGAGGCTTTTCACAAATAGCACAACTCTAAAAATGTTCATCATACTTGAACATGAGATGATAAGATCTTAAGAGTTATACTAGAAAGGACTATGGAGATTGTCTCAGTCAATACTCTTATTGTACAGAAAAAGAAACTGGGCTCCAGAGAGATTAAGTTACTTAGACAATGTATTATGCTATCTTTTGACCATCTTTTCATTCCCCTGAATTCACAAAAGTTTTAGAAAAAAAGCACATTGAGGTATAAGATTTCTGTTATTACTTATAACCATTTCCAGTCCTCCCTAATTATTTATGATGGTTAAAGTCAAATTTCAAGGCTGAATTTAGAAGGCTGTCACTGGTTACCAAGTTATAAGGAGGGTCTAAGGGTGGGGGGTGGGAAACCTTGAAAAATATATAGATATTTTCCTTTAAAATAAATAAAGAAGGCAGTTATGCTTTTCAGTGTATGAACTAGTCTAGGTTCTCCATCTAAAGATAAACAATTTCCACAAATTGACCTTTTCCTTCAGACCTCACTTGCTCAGCTTTCAGTTTTCCAATTTCGCTTCTCCCCCCCCCCACCCCATGCCCATTGTTGTTGTTGTTTTTCCTACTCATAAGTATATTATCTGCTCCCCTACACTCAAACAGTCTGACTGACATGCAATGGGCTGAAACCTGTAATTTTTCTTGCTCATTTCTGAATTCTTTGGATCATCAATCCTTTCTCCTCCTTCCATGTTGGAATTCAGTGTTCCAGGGGTCACCCTTTGGCCTTCCCTGAAGACCTACCACTTAATTTTACATCAAAGGGGGGTGGCCAGGTGGCTCAGCGAGTAAGAGCACCAGCTCCAGTGTCGGGATGACCTGGATCAAATCTGGGCTCAGATACTCAGCACCACACCCAGAAATAATAACTGGCCATGTAACCTTGAGCAAGTTACTTAACCCCAATTGCTTAAAAAAAATTTACATCAAAGGATCTTAAGTTTAACAAATATTATCTTCACTCTGTCCAAATCTTGTTAGTATCATTTATGGACTTCAGGCCACTCTCTCCTCCCCAGTGAATGCAGTACCTGTCTAACAGTCTGTTTCTCCAAGCCAACCTCTTCCCTTTTCCAAAGTGCTTTTTGACTGATTGACATTGTTCCAATTTCCCAGCTTTTCTAAAAGAAAATTTCCTATTTTCCTGGTCTATTTGCTTATTAGTGTTGGAAAATTCCAACTTGGAAAAGCAAAACACAATTGATACCCAAATCTGGATATCAAAAGAAGTTTATTAAGGAGAAATCCTAGAGGAATTGAATACCCCAGGGCCAGAAGTGGACTCTGCCCTTCTTTTGGAAGGAGGAGTGGAGGACACAAAAGACAAACAAGTTTTACAAATTAGTTTGGTGCAGACACTCCCTTCAGAGGATTCGTTGGTTCGTTCTTTTTAGGGTACGCCTCTCTTATTATCATACATTATTGCTAATGATGCTCTAATTCTAGGCTAGAAGTGTTAGATAATATACATAATACATTAAGTTTATTCAGCAAGCCCAGTAATAACCCTGGAATACTGATCCCTCACCAGTTTAACCTAAATTTGTCCTTTTCTGGGCCTGAGAGTCCCAAGGCCATTGTCTGCTTTCTAATTGTTCGAACCTACCTGCTGTTGCCAGCTTCTTTTTACTTTACTTTAGTGTTGTCTAGGAGTTCTATGGGAACCAGGAATCTGACTTTTCCCCAAGGCTACTGTTTGGTCTGCTAACCTTACTCTTATTGGTAGCCTTCTTTCAGCAGTTTTTGCAGCCCTGTAGAAACTTAACCCTTTGCTACCTCTCACATTAGTATTTCCATATTGCACAAATTATTTGGCTTCTTATTTGATGAACAAAGCTGGAACCAGCACGAGATAGCTACATCTCTTCTTTTATAGGAAAGCAGAAAGGTACAATACCAATTCCTGACCTTACCATCATGCCAGGGTCATAGTCTTCCCCTCTATCCATCCTATGCTTTCCTCAGTGTCATCACTAGACCTTGATCCATGGCTGTAAGACCCCTATCTTGAGTCACCCTCTCACAAGGATGGATCAGACTTCACTGTCTCCAACAAAACCATAAGGGCTGCATGGACTGGATGTCCCTTGTTCTGCCCCCATAGTATACTCAGCTTCTATCTACTCACTTCCTCTACAGACTCTGGAACTGTCCTTTATTTATTGCAGTGAAAAAACCTATTGTTTAAGAATCAGAAATGAAACGGACCCATTTACCAGTTGGGTGACTGTAGGAAAGTCTCTTTTCCTTTCTTAGCCTTTTTTTCTTAACTATAGGTAGCACAGGGGTTGAACCACAAGGAGTATGTTTAGGGTCAGGCCTTCAGGTACCATGTCATAATATCATAAAATGCCTGAGCTACTCAGGTAATTTTCTGGGATACAGATATAGATATGATGTAGATAATCCATATAAATATATACTTATATATGTATTTACACATAAATATGTATACATATATATCTCTCAATGTATATCTATATATCTATGTGTACATGTATATACACACATATGTGCATATATACACACATATACATATATATGTTGTATGTATGTGTCATATTATAGATACATAGTCATACATAATCTTGGTCTTTAGTATGATGGGAGCAGTTCTGGGGTGGTTCATTGGTCTTGCCCATGCCATCTGACAGGCTGGGGTGAGGATGGTTCTGTATTAGTTAAAAAGGAGAGAAAACTTCCTATCTTAATATGTTCCTGGGGCATTTTGTAAATCTAGGACATCCCATGAGGGGGCAGCATGGTAACTACTCCCATATGACACTTAAAGCCAAGATTTAGATAAACAAAATGAACCCATTCTTTGTGGTTTCTGGCTGTTTTTCCATTTTATGTTTCCTTCCTTGAACACACTTAGGAAAAAAAAATTAGCAATCCTGAGATAGTTATGTTAGATTTTGAGGCAACCTTCTCAAGAGGTTGAGGCATCTCTAAGAGGAGCCAGCTGTCAAAGAAGCATACAGCTCCTTGACAGGAGGAATTGTTTTTGAAAAGTGAGGTAAGTAGGGATTCATTCTTCTCCTAATGCCCCATGATCATCTTCCTTTAAAACTACTTGATCATTAGAAAATGCCATATCCAGCAAGGAGGAAAGACACACACATCAATATGCAAGCAGCCTCAAGGAGTTGGATATCTGTCAGCAGAGAAAAGAGTTGGCTATGGACACAAGAGAGCTAATCCTAGAAATTAAGAGTTAAACTGCAGAGAAGCTCAGACCAGGGGAATCCACATGAACAACCCTCCCATCAAAGGCTCTCTACATTCGGGAAGCTTCATAGAGAATCAAAAAGTAGAGAAAGACCATCAAAGTTCTACAGTATTAGGATTTTATTTGAAGTCTTGACTCCCTTCCCAGGAAATGTCAGTTGCACAAAAGACTATCACAAGTACTCAATATTATGATCATGAATCACTATCATAATATAATGAATAAACCCATCTGAGCAAAGAGAAATTAGAGAAGTTATACTGATTAAAATACACTAAGCAATTCAATAAATGAATAAGCTCTCCTTCTAAGAGTGAGATACATTAGCTAAACCAAGAGAGAGAGTTCCCAATCTCCTCCAAGGGGAAATTCCCAAAAGCATCTAGGGAAGAAAGATGGAAATCAAGGATATACAAAGTTGCCAGTCTCTCTATTTGCCTTCCTAAGTCTTTCTGTCTGTCTTTCTCTCTATGATAGATAGAGAGATATAGATGATATAGATATAAATAAAGATATAGATATAGATTATATAGATATAGATATATATAGATATATGCAGGTTTTTCCCTGAGGAGGATCTGGAACCACATTTTCTCTCTCAAAGTTGAAAACTAGAAATTCTCTACTCTCCAAGAATCGTGTCAACTCTACCCTTTACACAGGCATGAATCTTTGAATAATTATTTTGTTGACCAATGAGGAGAATCTTATGTAAACATACCAGGTTTAAACACTGAGATACATGTCCTTACCTTGTTGCTGTTATATCTAGGTTATACAGGTCACCATCCATCTCCAAGAAATTCATTATCTGATTCTATCTTTTTCTCCAATCCAGCCTCTTGCCTGGCCTCTGAGTCACTCAGTCTCCTAATCTCTCATGACCTCTGTTTCTATTTTTTCTTAATCATGCAAAATATTCATAATTTATATCCCAATATCCAAACCTCCACCACTCACTTAATTTACCCTGTTTCAGGAATTCCTAGCTCTATTTCTCTTCTTTATAGGCTGTATCCCTTAAAAGAATAAATACTCCTCTAGAAGAGGGGTTGATTTACATTTTGTCTTTGAATCTTCAGCACCTAACATAGTATCTTTCCCATAGCAAGCTCCTAATCAATGCTTATTGAATTGCATTCTGAGGAAGTCTCTTTTGGGAAACATTTTCTCCTAGCTTTTTTGGGTTCCCCTACTGGCTAACCATCAGCGTCTACAAAGAACACAAATACTTGTGCTAACAGAGCTGAAGTTTGTGCAAAGAAGAAGAGCAAATTCAGGGGGAGAAGGAGTAATTCAGTGAAATGATGCATTTAGCTGAAAACTATAGCTATTGTTTCCAGGAGGAGCATACCTTTAGTGAACCGGTACATATGGGCAATGTGCAGGCAGCTCCACTTCTTATATGATGAGGTTCCCAAGAGCATTTAAAATATGATTTGGCCTACAGAATGTCAGTTTTAAAACACTGATTCAATATGACACACACACACATGGACTTCACTTTAGGCAGTAAATGTGTTTCAGGAAAACCTTTGTATAAATCACATTTTTGTAAGTCAAATCACATTTTAAATACACTTAGGGTAACTCACCATTTAAGGAAACCTGTGGTGAATTCATTCCTGAAGTGAAGAATTATTTCATAAAGTGATTTATAAAGGATTAATTTATCTGTCTTGTAAAGCCAGATTTTATAAGGGTATGCACTTTCCATTTATTTGAAGAATGAGAATTCCTTCAGGTAGGATATACCTTCATGTTACATGGCCCATGTACACACAACATATGCATGCACATCCATACACCATCATCATCAGATCATCATCTTCACTGAGTGCAAAAGAGAAAAGAGAGGTTTTCACTATTTATTTTTCCTTCTACAAGATACCATCACCCTTCTGGGCTATTTCCAAGTTGGGACTTTAGCATTAGGGGCAGCTAGGTGGAGAACAAAGTGCTGGGCCTAGAGTCAGGAAGACTCCTTTTTCTGGGTTCAAATCTGGCCTCAGACACTTACTAGCTAGGTGACCCTGGGCAAGTCACTTAACCCTGTTTGCCTTAGTTTCCTTATTTGTAAAATGAGCTAGAGAAGGAAATGGTAAACCACTCTGGTATCTCTGCCAAGAAAAACCCAAATGGGGTCACCAAGATTCTGACAGGAATGAAATGAACAGCAACAACTCCAGCCATCTTCCTCATCCCCTTAGCCCTATAGCTTGGACCATGTAATGCCTAGGTTCTGATAGGTGAGTCTTATTGCTTTATTATGCACAAAACTAGGCCCCTTCTTGACCATTACAGCCCTTACACATCCAGGATAAGAGAAGAGTGTGGAACTTGATGTAACAGCAGCAAAGTGGTACTTTGCTCCTAGTTTCAGTTATTATAATGGCAAGCAAAGAAGTACTTAAGCTCCTTGCTTCAGCTATTGAGGTACCTTTGAGCCCCACCTGTGATTATATCAAGTATTTTTTGGAAACTGTATACATCGTATTGCCCTTAATAGGCCTAAGGGAGTTTGGAGATCTTCCCTGCCCTTAATAGGCCTAACGTCATCACATGGAGCCCAAGATGGGAGGAACTTGATAAAAGAGTAGAACAGGAAGGACTCAACAGGAAATGTGGAACAGGAAGGAAAATGGCAGATAAAGATCAAGTATCAGCTGGGACCAAGCAGAACCGAGATCAAAAATGCTTGTGATTTTGGTACTCTGTAGCACTCTGTCTATTGGTCTGCCAGACAAAAGCCTTGTCTGTTGTTTTTAGACAGAAGCTCTGAAAGAGGACTTAACTGATGATACAGAAGTCCTGAGAGAGAACTTTATTGCCGTTTACAGAGGTCCTTAAAGAGGACTTTTACTGCTATTTATAGAAGTTCTGAGACTTTACTGCTGATTTGTATTTGATTTCTCAAACAGAAGTTTTTTCTGTTGGTCTGCGTTACTTTGTCAGACAGAAAGTGAATTGAGATGTTAGTGCCAGCAATGTGTGTGAATATTGTTGTAACTCTGCTAAGCTTAATGTGTATAAATATTGTTGTGGCTCTGTTCTGGTTTCCCAGAAACAGAAACTGCAAAGGGCTTGGAGTGGACTAGTCACTGTGAGCTGCTATCAGAGAGCTGCCTCCTATGAATCCAGGCAACAGTTGGGTGAATCCAGGCAAGGGCTGGAAGTGTGGAAGAGGATCCATGGAGTTTGGAAGTCAGCCTCCAGTTAAGATGAAAAGACCTTTACTTGAGCACTCAGTGTTGACTGATAAGACTGTAACTTACTTGTGACCTATGGATAGATGGCCTTTTTACTATCTACTACCCCTTAAGGATGACTGACTTAAGGATGATTACTCCTTAAGGATGATTAGCTTAAGGATGACTGGAAGCCAGACTCTACTTAAGGATGAAAGGAGACTTCACTTGGTCACTCAGTACTGATTAATGAGATTGTGACTTACTGAATAATATGTTTTGCTTAAGACTATGTGACCACTTTAGTAATAAGTTATGTTATATTGTTGTGAATAGTTTGCTTTTATTTATTGCTGAATAAATAGAGAGGTCACTGTATAATCTTAAAGTTATTCACAGTAGCAGTCTGCAGGAGAGCTGCTCATGATTGGCTTTACACTTGCCCACAGTCATATAGCTAACAAAATGAGAGTCAGGATTTCAGCCTAGGTCTTCTGACACCAAGTAAATGGTTGTTCCATGTCTCTTATAGTTTCAAAAAAAAATTAAATGGGGCAGCTAGGTGGCACAGTGAATAGAGTACCAACTCTGGAGTCAGGAAGACCTGAGTTCAAATCTGGCCTCAGACACATAACACAAAAAACTAGCCATGTGACCTTGGGCAAGTCACTTAACCCCAATTGCCCTACCTTCCCCCTTCCAAAAAGCAAAAACAAAACAAAAAAGCCAAAAAGAAATAAAATACCCAACTTTCTCCAGAATTCAAAAGGAAAATTATGCAAATATAAACACTTTTAACCAGCTATCACTTTAAAAATATCTTCTATAAATATGCCAGGACATGATATTCTATTCAAATAGCATGGATTTTTCTATGAATTGTTGAGTTTATTAATGGTGGACCTATAAACAATAAAGGCTACTGATGCATGAAATTCATTTATGAGAACATGCTCGTTACTAACACATTAAAGGAAAGGAAGTATGTTGGCATTTGAGTGATAGAGTATTGCAGATTATAAGAAAGTATTCTCTGTCAGGAGAACAAACAGAAACAGAGGGAAAAAAGCTTAAGTCACATGCAAAGTCACAAGATGTGTAAAGGATTTAAAAAGAATAATTTTCTCTAGACCTTTTCTATTTTCAAGTGTGGGGAAGAAAATGAATTCCTACCATTTATAACCAGAAAAAATATATAATTTAGAGTTCACATAGCCCACATGGTAACCAAAGGAATAACCTTTGGAAAAATCTGACTGAGAAGCAGTATAGTTCAGCAAAACATATTCTGGTCCTAGAGTCCATATAAATGGGTTTGATACTTGGCTTAGTCATTTATCTTCTGTGTGAAACTGGGCAAATTATTTTACTTTTCTTGAGCTTGATTTTTCATCCATAAGAAAGATAAAATATAGGGCAGCTAGGTAGCACAGCGAGTAAGAGCACCGGCTCCAGTGTCAGGATGACCTGGAGATCAAATCCCGGGCTCAGATACTTTGCACCCACCCAGAAACACCTGGCCACATAACCTTGAGCAAGTTACTTAACCCCAATTGCGTAGGGGCGGCCAGGTGGCTCAGCGAATAAGAGCACCGGCTCCAGTGTTGGGATGACCTGGAGATCAAATCCCAGGCTCAGACACTCAGCACCACATCCAGAGATAACTGGCTGTGTAACCTTGAGCAAGTTACTTAACCCCAATTGCTTTAAAAAAAAAGGATAAAATATTATATCCACCTAATTAACTCATAGCATAGGTGTTGTAAAAAAAAAAAATTACCTTGTATAATTTTAAATTCTATAGAAAGGAGGGAAAGGGGGATTAGAAGAAAGGGATATAGGGGCAGCCAGGTGGCTCAGCAAGTAAGAGCACCGGCCCCAGTGTCAGGATGACCTGGGGATTGAATCTGGGCTCAGATACTTTGCACCACACCCAGAAATAACTGTCTGTGCAACCTTGAGCAAGATACTTAACCCCAATTTCTTAAAAAAAAAAAAAAGAAGGCGAAGGAGAAGGAGGAGAAGGAGAAGAAGAAGAAGAAGATGATGATGATGATGATGATGATGATGATATAGGGAATAGATAGAATGCTTACTCATGAGTCAGAAAGCCCTGGGCCCTAATTCTGCATCATACATTATCCAGCTATGTGATCCTGGACAAGTCATGTGGTCTATCAGTGTCAGTTTACCATCTCTAAAATGGGGCTATTAGTAGTATCTACCTCATAGGATTATTGAGAGGATTGAATAAAATAATAATTGAAAAGTACTTTATGGGGCGGCCAGGTAGCACAGCGAGTAAGAGCACTGGCTCCAGTGTCAGAACGACCTGGAGATCGAATCCCAGGCTCAGACACTTAGCACCCACCCAGAAACACCTGGCCGTGTAACCTTGAGCAAGTTACTTAACCCCAATTGCTTAGGGGTGGCCAGGTGGCTCAGCAAGTAAGAGCACCAGCTCCAGTGTTGGGACGACCTGGAGATCGAATCCCGGGCTCAGACACTCAGCACCACACCCAGAAATAACTGGCCGTATAACCTTGAGCAACTTACTTAACCCTGATTGCTTAATTTAAAAAAAAGTACTTTACAAACTTTAAAGCACTCAATTAGCTAATGTTATCATTAATAATAATATTTTATATTATTTTACTATTAATATTTACTATTGTTGCTATTATTGTTATTACAGAAATGTGAGTTGTTGTTGATGTTTAAATCTGATTTGTGTAAATGGAGGCAGGTGTTTTGATAGAATCTTTCAAATGACCATTTATATTTATCCTATCCAGGGACAACATGACAAAATCTCTATTTCTTTGACATTTAGAAACACAGACATATTTTTCTTTACTTGTTGTTATATGTGGAACTCAAAACATACCTGCAGAGGAATCTTTGTTTTAGATGTTCCTTTCTTTTCTTTCTAGAATCAAAGTTTGGTGTGTTTCTCAGAAGACTGAGTAGCCACAGTGCTGAGCTTTTGAAATACAACTTCTGAGATTCAAGGAGAATTTGAAACACAGAACTTTAACTACTTAGATGCGACTTTAACTTCCATCAAGGTTTGTGAGCTCAGAAGTTGGCCAACCTTTTCTTTAAAAATACAAAAATGAAAATCTCCAAGGCCTCTTTACAAAGCATTTGTGATGCTCTTTGTATAATTTTTATGTGCATAGTTTAGGATGATCATTTTTTCCCCTAAAAAACAAAGAAGCAAGGAGTCTCACATTCCTCCTCCTCTTGAAAAATTAAAAGGAAAACATATGCAGGGAAAAGAAAGCATATTACCAAAGCACAGTAAATAATGTCAAACATTTTATAATACTTTTTGCCCAGAGAAAGCAAGATTCACACATTTTGGACATATCAGTTCAAGGTTGTCTATTGTGACACCAACAAAATAGAGAGATTCATTGGAAAGATGTATATTCATGCATGATTTTCAAGTCACTTTCAGGGCTTAATTCAGAAAATAAACTCACTTTAAACTGAATAAGCAGTGATGTATTCAACTTTAAAAATAAAATAAACCATACTTTCAAAGGTTACTCTTCAAACAAGTAATAGAATAGATTTGGGATACAGGGAGGCATCTTAGATGTGACTATGTCATTGCTGGAGAAGAAAGAAGAAGGTGAAAAAAGTTGTTAATTCTCTTCCTCTTCAGAATTGTGCCAACTATAACATATATAGATAAATATAGATGATATAGGTAAAAGTATAGCTAAAGTATCTTATGGTAGTCATGTGGTGGACAAAATGGAGATTAGGAATGGAAAATAGTATAGTTGGGTAGAATTAGAACAAGCTAAATGACCAGACTAAAAATTTGAAATAAACTTGGAAGCAGATCTTTAGTGGAATGCTCCAGGGATTCTTTCCATCATGATCTTTTGTTCATCATTTACATCAATGATTTAAGTTAAGGCACTGATGTCCTGTTAACCAAAACTGAAGATAGCACAAAGCTAGGAAGGATCATTATACACGAAATGATAGAATCAAATATCAAGAGACTAGAAAATGGGCTAAATATAGTAAGATAAAAATTAATAGGAAAAATGTAAAATTCAATAATCAAGTTAAAAATTTCACTTATAAAATAGAGAATTGGGGAGATATGGCTAGATATTTGAAGTTCTAGCAGCAACCACACTGACACACCCAGGATGGCTGCTAACACAGGTTCTTAGATCTGCTTTACTAAGAAAGATAACTGTTCAAGGGGTCAACAATCTTTTTAATGATGTTTACTATTTCTGGGGAAAAGTCAGCACCCTAAACTTCAGAGAAAAAATAAATAGGGAAAATACAAGCAGAGAAATAAAGACCAACAGACAGGGCTCTGACTGCCTGAATTAACTATACACTTTACATACATCTCTGGATCGAGAGAGCCTTTACATATGAGCATATGGGGAGCTCTGAACATATGGCCACTCAAAATCTCAACTAGGGAATCACAAGATCCTTCTCATAAGTAAACCCCCAAAGCAAAATACCAACTCAGAGTATATATATATATACTTTTCAGAGCCAGAAGGTGATAGTGATCAATCCTCATGACTCAGTGCCTAATTAGAAATTAGCAAAAGGTGTGAAAGCTTTCTTACAAGCAAGCATGCCCTAAGCAAGCTTCCCTTAATGGGGTCCATGTGAGGCCTATTAATGGGCAGGAAAGATCTTATATCCCATTAATGTTACAGAAGTATAAAATACTTCAAGGCTTTGGCAGACTTCAGGATCAATAAGAGACAACTGTATGACATGGCAGCCTAACTCTCCCCCCCTCCCCAACCTCCACCCCTGTCCAAAAAAGAAAAAAAACCCTACCTATATTTTCTTTGGTCACATTAACAAAAGAACAGTGTCCGTAGAAATGTGATAGCGCTATCATATTCGTTCTTGATCATAACAATTCTGGAGTATTGCTTTCAGTTCTGGGTATTATTGTTTAGGAGGGACTCTGACAAAGCAAGTCAAAGGAAAGATGACCAAGACAGTGACTATACTGGAATGCATGCATGCTATTTGAGGGAACTTGTGGGTGTTCAGAAAAGAGAAGTTTGGGGGTGGAAAGATTACATAATGACTGCTGTCTTTAAATATTTGATGGGTTGACATGTAAATTTGCTCTGCTTAGCTTCAAAGGGCAAAACTAGGAAGGGGTGAAAGCCTTTATCAAGTACTATTATATGCTAGGCACTTTGATAGCTGCTATATGGATATGAAGCAAAAAGAAAGAAAAGTTCAGCCTCTGTTTTCAAGGGAATTTACATTCTACTAGGGAAGTTATGGCACATGAACAGATAAATAAAGAATAAGGAAGTCTGTGATAAAGCAAAGGAGAAATCTAGAAAAATCTGCATCCAGAAAATTTAAGGAGAAAGGAAGTACCCTTAGTTGAAGGAATCTGAGAAGGCTTCATAAAGGCAATGGTATGTCAAAGGAAGCTGTAGGTGGAAGGAAGAGAAGGATTCTGTGAAGAAAAGATGGGAAAGGAATGCATAATAGGTATGGGGGATAGGCAACATGAACACAAAAAATCAGGAGAAAGCAGGTTAATTTAGTGTAGACTGTGCATAGGGACATACTGTGGCGAAAGGCTGGAAAGGCATACAAGAGAAAGCCTTTACTGTCAATTTAAGCAATGTCTTTTCTTCTGTAAGCTGCAGAGAGCAGTTCTAAGGTTTTGAACAAGGGAAATAAATAATTATTGTGACAACTGCTTGAAGAGCTGTTTGGATAGGGGAAAAATGGAAGTAGAGACAAATTCAGAGGCTTTATAAGAGTCCACAAGATGATGAGGTCTAACCTACTATCTCTGTGTAAATGGCAGGAAAATCAGAAAATCTTAAAATGTATTAATAGTGATACTATAGTATTAACAGCTTATGATTATACTTTACTATTAATAGCTTATTAATCAGTGCTTACTATGTGCCAGGCACTGTGTACTTTACAATTATTATCTCATTTGATTTTTACAACTACCCTGAGAGCAAGGAGCTATTATTATCCCTGTTTTACAGGTAGGGAAACTAAAGGCAAATGGAGGTTTAAGTGAATTGCCCAAGAGCTAATAGCCTGAGGTTGAATTTGAACTCAGGTCTTCTGGACTCTAGACCTAGAGCTCTATCCACTGAGCTACCTAGCTGCCTCATTGATTGACAAATGCTTGAACATGGCCAGGATCTTAGATATTACCTTGCCTGCATGCTTTACCATATAGATACCCTTGCCTTTATGGCACTCAGGAAGCAGGAAAGAGTGGAAATGAATTGCTACAGGTTACACAACTAAGAGAGGAAAGGGAGGAGCAGGAAGCAGGACCGATGTTCTTGCCATTCCACACTGGCTCAGCCAAGTCCAAGTCCTGAGACAGAAGGGTCTTCTCTCTCCCTTCCTACCACTCTCATTGTTGTCCCACATTCACTTCTTGGCTTGTGCAATTTCACATGCCTAGGTTATTCTTTCTCTTCACCTTTACCTGTTGAATTCCTTCCTATTCTTTTTAAAATTATTTATTTTAAACTTAAATACTAAAACTTGAATACACAATAAGAAAAGAAAAAGAAACATATAAACTTAAACACTTAAATTTAAATACAAAATAAGAAAAGAAAAAAAGTATCACCATGTACACAGCAGAAGGTGAGAGAAGATTCAAAATATAGCAAGAAATTTCAATTTCAAGAAAGCACATTGTGTTCAGAGCTTTCTCTCTTTGCTTCCTTGTTAAGTGTTCTTGTTTTCTGCTGTGCACTTTTTACTTTATTCTTTTTACCCCTTCTTCTGCCAGCCCTCCTCCCCCAAGAAGGCTGCAATTAAACACAGATATAAATATGCATGGATGCATGCATGTATATCCACACAATAAACATGCATGCATACAATGATACATGCAAACATATATGCTCACATACATGCATACATAGACACATAATCATATGCACTTACATTACTCAGATACATATAACCATACTCATATATAGACATATACTTTCATATCCATCTATGTAAGACCACACTATACTTGCTTGCCCTTTATTTCTCTGAGGGTGGATGACATCTTTTATAAGTCCAAGGCTTTCCATGTTTTTCTAAGTTTACCAACTCATCATTTCCTGCACCATAGCAATATTCCAACTTTTACCGTCTGGTTATTTAAATAGTCTAAAATAACATTGATTAATTTGACTGACATATAGTAGTTTCCCTATTTTTTTCTTTTAATTAAATCTATTTTAGCTTTAATTGTCTGAGATCATGATTACTACCCCTACTTTTTTTCTTAATAAATTCTACTCCTGATCTTTATTTTATATTTGTGTATATCTCTTATTTCCTATCCCTCCTGACTCCTCTACTTCACTTCTGCCTGCTGCTACCTTGTCCTCTTATTACCTAACCTACCCTGCTCCAAAGATCCCTCCCTTATCTTCTCTCCCCCCAGTCTTTCCCTTTACACTCTTGTTTCTATTTAAGTTTAGAATTTTATAGCCCTCCAAATTATATGTTATTCCTTCTTTATCCCATTTTCATTAAGCTAGATACCCTTCTATACCCCCTTATCCTCACTTGCCTATTTCTTTATAAATTTCATAGACTTTTATTCCTTCCTCTTTTTTTTTTTTTTTTTTGCTTTTTGGAAGAGGGAAAGCAGTGTAATTGGGGTTAAGTGACTTGCCCAAGGTCACATGGTTAGTGTTAAGTGTCTGAGGCTGGATTTGAACTCAGGTCCTCCTGACTCCAGGGATGGTGCTCTATTCACTGCACTACCTAGCTGCCCCCATTCCCTTCTAAATGTATATATTGTTCTCACTTTAATCTAAATTTGATGTGAGTGGGGTTCCCTCTAAAAATCTCCCCTCATTCTCTCACTCCTCTCTCTCTCCTTAACTTTTTATTTCATTCTAAGTTTAGAAGACTTGTGTACCCTTTTCAATATGCAACTTCAGTTCTTTTGCTCTTTAATGTATAGGTTCCAAACCCTGAGACCTTTTAGTGTCACTACTGCTAGGTCTTCTGTGATTATAATTGTGGTTCCACCATATTTTAATTGCTTTTGTCTTGTCACTCATAATATTTTTTTTTCCTTGAGTTGAAGGTTTCAGAATTGACTATGGTATTCCTACAGATTTTCCTCATAAGATTTCTTTTAGGTGATCATCAGTGGATTTTAAAAAATTTCTACTTTTCTCTCTCATTCTAATTCTTCAGGACATTTTTTAGTTATTTCTTGTATTATTGTATCAAGATTCTTTTTTGATCATTTCTTTTAGATAGTCCTATTGTCTTTGTTTTCTCTTTTTGATCTGTTCCCTAGAGTTGTATTTCCTACAAGATGTTTCAAATTCCTTTCTATTTTTTCATTCTTTAAATTTTGTTTTATTATTTTTTGGTCTCTTATAGTTTCACTTCCTTTCCCTTATCCAATTCTGATTTTCATGGAGTTTGTTTTCTTCCTTAAGATTCTGGATTTCCTTTTCCCATTATTTGACTTTCTTTTCATAATCTTCTTGTTTTTCTTGGATTGTTCTTATTTTTTACATGTCCTCAATCTCTCGCATTTGATTTTTTAAGTCTTTTTTAAAGTTCTTCTATTAATTCTTTTGGGGCAGGTGACCATTTGATGTTACTCTTTGGGGTGGGAGAGGACTTTTTGCTTCTGTATCCTCCTCTGAAGATGAACCCTGGCCTTCTCTAGACCCATAGTAATTTTCTATAGTTGGGTTCTTTCTCCTTTGACTGCTCATTTTTTTTAGAAGCTTATTATTGTAATCACTTCTAGTCCTGGGATATGGGGAATGTTGCCTCTAGCCTCAGATACTCCTTCAGTTCTCTCCTCTTGTCTGGAACTACACCCAGAACTCCACCCTCCTGTAAGTGCCCATAGCTAGAGGTCTCCCTGTCCCACTGCTTCTGCTCTCACTGGGGCATGTGCTAGTTCCTTCCTGCTGAGGGCCATGTCTCAGCAGCATAGATGCACCTGTCATCCTTTATCAGCAGAGGTTCCCTCAATTTTCTTCCACTTAGACACTTGTCTCCTCATACTATCCAGGAGGTGAAAATTCCTGTGACTGGGACTGAGGTTACCTCCCAACTCAGCAAGTCCCAGGGCTCACCACTTGCTGTTTCAGAGGAGCTAGCTTAGAGGTATTTACACTTCACAGGAACCAAACCTTGGTCCTGGAATTTTTCTTTGGATCTTCTCCAGGTTGTCCCAGGAGGAACACTGTTCTGCCCCAATTCCTATTTATTTTTACCACTCTATGTTTGTCCCAAGGTGTTATTTTTTGGGGGGAGGGTGGAATCTGGAGAGCTTGGAATTTTCTGACCTACTCTGTCATCTTCCCAGTATCCTCTCCCTTCCTATTCTTTAAAACCCAACTGAAATACAACATTCTTCCTGAAGTCTTTGCTGATCTCCCCAGGCAATTTCACCCTTTCCTCTCAGACCTAAGATATACTTTGATTTTTCCAATACATTTATTATACAATATTGTTTATTTTAATGATCCCTTCTACTAGAATGTGTATTCCATGAAGGCAAGGATAGTGGGTGGGAGAGGGGCTAGAGGAATTGAGAAAACTTGGATGTCCAAATTTTTAAAAAGAATATTAAAATGAAGAAAAGATTATATGTATGTACATATACACATATATGAATCTGTACATATACCTATATACACATATTTCTATCTCTGTCCATAGATGTATATCTACATCCATCCATCCATCTATCTATTATTTGTTTTCCTATAAAATGTGTTTCCTCACGATAACTTTGTGAAGTAGGAATTAAACTATTACATTATTAGGTTAGTTTTTAAGTGTGCAAACAAACTCAGAGACATTAATTTATTTTTCCAAAGTCACACAGCTAAGAAGCCCAGGACTAGGTCTTAGATATTCTGACTGTAAGCCCAATGCTCTTTTCATTTTACCAATCTAGGATGAGCCTCTGTAGGGGTTGGGAGGGAACAGACATAACCTTAGAAAAGTTAAAGACATACAGTTTCTCAGAGAGTTTATTGTAGAATTGAAACCAATAATGCTCCAAGTTCACACATTTTGACTAACTGATTAGTAAAAAGCCCAAATTATGTTGTTTTAAAGAAATGTAATTTTATTACTTTCAAATGCATATAATAATTCAAACTAAGTGCTAACAAATTGCTTCTAATTAGAGGTCCTGCTCAACCTGCTTTAATGAGTAAATGACTCATTTGTAATTATCATTATTCATATCCATACAGCTCATTTATACCTCAATATTATAGTAGATCTATGTTTTAATCAATGCAAATATCCCTTCCAATACTACAGTTTTCTTTATTATTTTGTACTGGCTGCCAGAGGAAATAAGTGATGTAACCCATTATACATGTCAATTCATGTAAAATATATTTCTATACTAGCCATGTTGCAAGAAAATCAAGAAAAATAAAGTAAAAAAATTTCATCACTCTGAACTCAACATACAGTCTATGTCATATATGGATGTTGGTATTATATATGCATCTATATAAAATATATATGGTATCTTTATATGCATTTGTATGACCAGTATCCAATGAACACTCATTAAATACCCACTATATCTCAGACACTGTGCTAAACACTGCAGATATAATTAATAAAAATAAAGACCGTCCCTGCCACCAAGGAGCTTAGGATCTAAAAGTAGGGAGATGACACACAAAAGGAGGCATAAAAAACAAGTAGGGGGACACAAAGGGGTACCTGGCATAGGGGCATCTTGTTCCATGGAGCTGAAACCAAGCAGAACATAAGTTGCAGAGTAGAGGAGTGATCTGAGAGTCCAGTTTCTGCCCTTTATTAAGGAAAGCATTGGGAAGAATTTGGTACATAATCTTCTATCCCTCCAATCACAGGGAAGATGAGGCTAAGGGAGATGAGTTAGCATAGTGGTGATTAAAAGATCTGAGTTTATCCTGAGATAAGTGTGTGTGTGTGTGTGTGTGTGTGTGTGTGTTCTTGTAGACACAAGCAAGGTGGGATTTTTGTTGTTTTCTTTTAGTTCAGTTTCCCTGGCTCAGGCTTGTGAAGATCTGAAGGACTGATATCCTTTGAACCCTGATAATTCATAGTTGTGCTGAGTCATGTAGGTTTTATGCCTTTTGACTCTGAGCTAATCAGGTGCCAAATCTAATATACTCTGGGAGGTTAGTATTTTGATTTGGGGGTTCACTCATGAGAAGATCTTCTGATTCCCCGGTTGAGACTCTAAATATCCATATGTTCAGAGCCCCCCAACTGCTTGAATGTCTGTGTTCCCTTGATCCAGTAACGTATGTAAAGTGTATAGCAATATTGCTTTACTCCAATAGCTGGAGCCCTGTCTGTTGATTTCATGCTAATTTTTCTGCTTGTATTTTCTCTGCTCTTATTTTTTCCATGTTCAGGGTGCTGACCTTTCCCCTGAACTACTGAAGGTAATTAAAGTAGCGTGTTGAGCCCTTTAAAAGTTGCCTTTCCTTTAAAAAAAAAAAAGCCAAACAAAGAACCTGTGCTAGCAGGCCATCCTGGGTATGCTAGAGTGCTTGCTAATACAATTCTATATGTATGTATATGGCTTATTATCCCTAATTCTTTGAAAAAAGGTGCTGTGAGGGATACCAATGAGAGTTTCAGCCTTTAATCAGTCAGTCAACTAGCATCTATTAATCATTTGTTATCTGCTATGCACTGTGCTAAGCACTGGAGATACAAAGAAGGGTAAAAAAAAGAAAGGGGGGAAATATATGGAGCATTGAAAAATGAAAAATAAATGATGATTGTGTAAAAGACTTCCCACTTCCAAATGTGGCCAGCCCACATGGAGCATGTATTCATTCAAGAACCAGTCATTGACCATCCTACAAAAGGTACCTTTATCATCTGCACTATTTCCTTCTAGGGTGGGACAGATTATCCTCAGCTCATTGGACTTCAGGTTCCTGACCATGGGAAGGCAGTGCTTCCTTCAGGACAACAGCCCTAGGAATTGACCTAGAAACAGACCAACATGAGTAGTTTAAAAAAAAAAAAAGGAAATCTTCTCTTGTATCACCCCAGTACAGTCAAAGTGACATTTTCAAATGAGAATACACATTGTGGGCTGTTTTGTCTTGCTCTTTCATTCCAGCTTTGTTAGATCTTTTGTTTCTTTGATGCTCAGAATATTGCACCATTTGGCTCTAAAATCTACATTAGAAGAGCATTAATTAAAGGCAGGCACAGTGCAATGGAGACACTGTTAAAATTATGCTTGAAGGTACAATGTAATTAATTTTGTACAAGAGAAACATAAAAGAGAGGGAATGAAACTAGAGAAAATAGCACCACATCTTCACAAAATGATAATGAGAAATACAATTGCAGATTAGACAAAATATAAAAGGACATATGGAATAATTAGACTTCAAGAAGAGAAATCAAAACAAAGGGTAACCTGCTAAGTGCTCATGAAAATTAAATGAAGAACACAGAACTGGTGTGAAAATAGTATTTTCTCTTCTGGTGGTGATGACTTGCATGAAGCACCTGACATTTAAATGGAGAAGGAAGAAACAAATTGTTCTAAATTAGAATCCCCAATTCCCCCTTAGAAATAATCCAGTTTGATGGAGGTCCCACTTAGAGTCCATGAATCACAGGATTAAGGTATTTCATAATCCTGTCTAATTACATAGAGCAAGTAATTTATTGAGCACATAATATGTTCAAAGAACTATGTTAGGTGATAGGCATATAAAGATAGGCAAAATATAGTTCCTTACCCCAAGGAGTTTACATTCAACTGGGGAGATATAGCACATAAATAACTAATTAAGTCTATATGATAATTTGAGTAGCAGGGAGAAAACATTAATAACTCAGGGAATCTGAAAAGATTTCCCACAGAAAAAGGTGCATAAGGGGAGCCTTAAGACAAGCTAGGGATTCTCAGAAGCAGGGGTTGAGAAGGAAATGCATTCCATCTGGTCTAGGGGACAGTTTGTGCAAAGCAGTCAAGGTTTAGAGTGACAAATTAGAAGAAAAACAAATAAACCTGTTTTGCTGGAATGCAGAAAATATGAAGGGGAGTGATGTATGATAGACCTGGGAAGGTAAACTGAAGGAAGAGTCTGTAGTTTATTAAAATTATATATATATATGCATATATATATATATGATTTTAAAAATCTCCTTAAATCTGCAAGAATTTACATCCTAAGGTGACTGATCCATAGAATCAGAAATGTACCAAATCACTCAGACTCTCTGGAAAGCATTACAAATGACACAGCTAAACTTGAGGGGATGGTCACAGATATGGATTTCACCACTCCCTCTGTGTGTTCTCATTTTCCAGATACTATTATGAATGAAAACATATTCTCCTATATAATTTCTTGTGACAACCCAGCAAACTGAGAGGGAAGAGAGTTGAAGAATCAATTTAGAAATCAAAATCTGGATGTTAGCTATTGCTATCCTGGCACAATATCAAAGGCTCCTTTCTCCTGCTATGACTTTTCTTGAGTTTAACCACAAGTTTCACAGTACTTGAGAAAGAGAGCTTTAGCTTTCACCTTTCACATAAAACAGAATAAAAGATTATCATACATTTAATTTTTTTTTGCTAGTGCTTCTGATAAATTCTTGTGTCTAACCAAGAGTTGGAAGAACTGGCAAGCCTATTGGCTGATCTTTTATTTATAGGCTCATGGGATTATAGATTCAGATCTCCAAGGCCCCTCAGAAGTTATCAACTCTAACCCCTTTATTTTACATGTAAAGAAATTTAGACTTAGTGAGGTTAAGTGATTTGTGCAGGGTCACTCAACAAAAAGTATCTGAGACAGAATTAAAACTCGGGTTTTTCTTATGCTCAGGTTAGTACTCTATTGTGCTTCATAGAATCTTTTTTTCCCCTAATTTTGAGAAAGAGGAATTTTGAAAGAAACATGTTTTTAAGCTTTAGAAATGCAATAGTATGTACCTTTGAGAGGTGATATCGTCTAAAGTAGAGAGAGCTGGTCTTGGAGTTAGTAAGAATTTAGTTCAAGGTCTAACTCGGACAGATACTGGCTGTGTGACCCTCGGTAAGTCACTTGACTTCTGTGTCCCAGGAAGTTCTCTGAGAGAGTAAACTGAAAAACGGTTGCTGATTTGCATCAGTAAAAGAAGCTTCTGCACCAGGCATTGCCTACACTAGTGAAATCACTTATATAGGCAAAAAGACTTGCTGTTTCTCCCTTAAAGAAATTTTCAATGAGGACCATGATGGGGATTTAGACTAAGAGTCAGTCATATAACTTAAGAAAGATAAATGCTTCCATATTCTATTATGACTTTGAATTATAACAATAATGCTTTCTGTTACCTTCTAGTGCCTCCAATTAGGCAAAGATTTCAAGAATTGGGGAGTGAATTTTATCTTCCTAGGCAGATATATAATTCTGGGCTGAATTTGGAAGGCAAACTCAAAATCACCAAACTCTCCCAATGGTGTAATGTGTCCAGACTCAAAAATCACCCCCAAAATACAGTCATAGAATTACACAGACTATCCTAGAGACTGGTACATGACTAATGCTGGTGACCACCTCTCCAGAAGAGTGATAACCAACTACACACAGAGATACAGCAGGAAATGACAATATCCAAGACCCCCAGGTACAACTGCAGCAACATCACTGCATGATTACTATCTTCTAAGCACTGTCTGTCATCGAAATGACAAATTGGTCAGTTTGAGGTACACCAGTACCATTGCCAGCTGTGAATTTGAATAAATGCTTTGCTCTAGGAACTTGTTCCCGTCCTGTGATGTGCAAACAATTTCTGGGGCACAGTCCCACTTGAACTCTCTCTTCTCTTACCCTTGCTCTTCTGTTTTCCTTGTTATGCCAACATGTTGCAATTCTGAGATGACACTAACATTGATTGATCTGTGCATCTGTGTGTGGCTGTGGATATGGCCAGCCCTGTCCAACACCAAACCCAAATGAAAATTTGCAGCTGCAGCAGCTGCTTGCCAAGTCTATTATGGTTTACGATTCTACCAGCTGTCTAATTCAATGGGCTACATTGTCCCATTGCTGAGTAGTGTATTAACTCTTCAAAGGCACTAGGGGAGCACTGGGTACTTTTATAGTGGACCATTGAGTGGAGAAATGCAGGGGGCTAAAATGCAGAATGGGGCCCTAGTGGCCAAAATGAATCATTGCATCTTTCAATATATTCCTTACTCTCAGGGAGGGACTAAGGAACTGTAAAGAATCTGGCTGAACAAGCTACTCATTTAATAACAAGAAAGAAGGATTTGATTTTTTTTCCCCAGAAACTATAGTGTCACATTTATTCCACTTTCTGTGACTTATTAAATTTTCTGCTACAGTAATTATAGCCATGTATTGTTAGGGAGGTATAAACACTGAAAGGACTTATTACTGTTGGAGATGATTATTAAACCTACAACATTTGCCTACAGCCTACCAGAGAAACACAAGCAAAACAAAAAAAGTCGTTAAAACTCATTTTTTGAAGTCTGCTAGTGTCCTTGGGCTGAGTCCTAAAACAGAAAATTGATACTCTGATAATTTTCGTTTACAGGACTTTTATTAACAGCATATCTTGTCTCTGCCAATTAATCTTTGCAAATTTTTACTCATCTTTCTGAATGCTGCCTGAATTCTGATAGTCTGGTGCTTACTATACCTGCAATGCATGAAAACGCTTCTTAATCTGTTCTGCTCTGTGGCTTTCCCTGAAGAAGCCAAGTGAATTCAAAAGCAGTCAAAATATTTCACCCCCACAAGGTAATGTTGGGAAGGGCAAATCCATTATTGCCATATTAATCAAATGGCAGCATCTCTTTTTAATGAGGCCATAGCCAAAGGAGCAGGTTATATATCTGGAAACCTCTTTGCAGGCCATTAGCAACTAAGCCTATATATTCTCTGCTCTGTTTATCCAAAGGAGGGGAAAGGATTGGCTTCTACACATAAATGAAGTTTCAATGGGGTCAAGCTGGCCGGTGAGGAATAAAAGACTTCTAGGAAATCAAAATGGATTTAAACAGAAATACTCAGTATATACATTTCTCTCAAGGAAATTCAAGAAAAGGACTAAACGGGCATGGCCTTTATTTAATGAAGTTCTTTGGTCAAGTGAGAAGAATTGTGAATTTCCCTTAAAAAGAGAAAGAATGTTTTCAATGAGTCAGACAAAAGTGTAGAGGCACACTGGGGGAAAAGAATGGAGAATAGCATGAAATGGTCCTGGGCTATGAGTAACACCTGGGGCCAGAGCCTTACCTAGGACAGGGTGATTTAGACATTGCCTCATGGCACTGAAATCTAGAGAGATACACTTCCTACTTCACAAACTCGTTCCAGCCTGTGACCTTTGCAGCCCAGCCACTCCTACTCTCTAACTCAGGCCAGAAGCCCCTGTCCCTAAAAGTGTATTTGCTGTTCTGACTTCACCTTCTACAGAAGGCTTTTCCTGATCCTCACTAGTGTTTTCACCTTTGAGATTACCTGTAACTACTTCCTATGTATCTTACATATCTACCTATGTATTTATATGCTTCATCCCTTAGAATGGCAGTTCCTTGAGGGCAGGAATTATTCTTTTTCTTTTTCATTTTTCTTCCTATCCCAAGCTCTTATCATAGTGCTTGGCATGTAGTAATAATTGATGACTATCTTCTTCAGCCTGGGACCCATTACTATATCTGCAGTATGTTCTTATCATCCTGGGAAGGAGAGAAATAGCCTATCTATCCTGTACTCAAGAGAGGAAAACAGCATGACTTCTGCCATCACAGTCCCTCCCATCCAACTCACCATACCTCCTCCTAGGGATTAGGTGATACAGGGATCACTGCCTGCAGCACGATGAGTACATGAGCCAGAATCTCAGGAAATGGATTACCCTCCTTTCCACTGGTACAACTCTTTGGATAGCATGGTCTTTTCATTTTACCTCAACCATATCACACCTCAGTGGCCCTAGGTATTTTGTCCAGGCCTTTTATATAGCGGCTATGTCAGCAGTAATGTCTACTATCCATCTGACCTGCTTTTAAACAGAGACCATAGAGTTAGGCAGGCATGTAATTCAGTGGTTCCCACAAAAGCCAAAGAGGACTTTTTTTAATCTACAGTAAAGATGAAAGCCATCAAACTATGGATCAGGTGGGATCCTGAAGCATTCTCATAACTTCTTTTTCTAAAGTTATCAATAATCTTCTAATTGCCAAATGTAATGTTCTTGTTCAATCTTCATCCTTCTTGACCTCACTTTAGCTTTGAAAACTGTCAATCACCATATCTTCTTGAGCAATTTCTTTTCTCTGAGCTTTTATGACACTGATTTCTCCTGCTTCTCCTACCTGCCTGACTGTTCCTTAATCACCTTTGTTGTACCTTGATCCTAGGTCATGCTCACTAACTTTCTGTGCCCCCAGAATTCTGGTCTAAGCACAAATGTCTTTTTACTTTATACTAGCTAATGTCAACTCCCTGGTTCCTGAATGTGTATGTACATAATGTGTGTGTGTGTGTGTGTGTGTGTGCGCACAGTCCTAAACTCTCTCCTGAGCTCCAGTTTCACAATGCAAACTTCCTTTATTTAGATACCTTAAACTGAATAACATAAGCATATTAAAGTCAACATGTTGAAAGAGAACTTAAGATTTTTTCATCCAAAATCCTCTCCTATTCTCAATATCCTGTAACTGTTGAGGACATCACCATCCTGGTTATAACTAGGCTCACACCTTTGATATCATGCTTAACTCCTAATTTGTACTTATATTACATATCCAATCTGTTGATAAATCATGTTCTTTCTACATTCACAATATATTTTATGAATTCTCATTAGTCTTCTTATTAGTTTTTTTGCTTTTTTTTTCTTTTTGGAGGGGGGAAGGCAGGGCAATTGGGGTTAAGTGACTTGCCCAAGGTCACACAACTAGTAAGTGTTAAGTATCTGAGGCTAGATTTGAACTCAGGTCCTCCCGACTCCAGGTGCTCTATTTACTGTGTCATCTAGCTACCACCTTGCTGCTCCCTTATTAGTTTTCTTACCTTTCTACTCTAATCCATCCTCCTCTCAATTGACAAATTGATTTTCCTAAAGCATAGAAGTGACTGGGTTAACCCTCTGCTAAAACTTCAATGACTCCATTTTGGCACAAGGATCAAATATGAAATCCCCTTCTTAGCATTCACAACCTGACCCCCTGCCCACCTTTACAGTCTTCTTGCAGTTTATTCCTGTTCATGCCCTCTACAACTTGCTAGTCCACACCCAGCTACACACTTGTCTGTATTGTCCATCTGATTGTCCATCTGGCCAAAAATGTTCTCCCTCCTCCCTTTTGCCTTCAGGCTTCCCTGACTTCCCTCAAAATTCAGCTCAAATCACAGCTTCTGCAGGAGACTTCCCTTTCCCCATCCCCACTGCTATTCACTTACCTCTAAGTTTCCCTTCTATCTACACATTGTATATCTCTTGTGTGCACATAGTTATTTGTATGTTGACTTCACTAAAATGGGAGTTTCTTGAGTTCAGGGAAAAATATGTTTTTTCTTGTATCCTCAGAAATTAGCATATTGTCTAGCATATAGTAAATGCTTAATAAATAGCTTACTGAATCACTGACTTCATTGGATTAAAGTAATGGCTTCCTAATTCTTCTCACTTCTTTAATTTTTATCTTCTGCAATTCATTGTTTACAAAGTAAATATCAAAAATGAAAAACCAAATAACTGCCTCATTTACTATTCTGTCCATGTGACTCCCACCTCTAGATCCTTCCACAAATCATTCTGTATGATGAATATAGTTCCTCCTCATCTCTGTGAGTCAAAATTTTCTCTTCTTTTAAAGTTCAGCTTAGGTGATATCTTCACCAAGAAGCTTTCCTTGATTTTCCTAGTTATTAGTGTTGTCTCCCTTTTCAAAGATCCCTAAAGTATTTCAATGTTTCTAGAATCTCTAATCCCTAATTTGTATTATCTATGTGTGTGCATGGTGTGTATATGTTCAATTATACATATATATATGTATTAAAATTGCACAAACATACCTATATACTCCCCCTATCACACTACCACACCTCACCTCCTATTAGAAACTAACTGCCTTGATGACAAGGATTATATTGTTTTTTATCTTTTTTATCTACTGCCTAGCACAAGGATTTGCACATACTAGGCAACCAACAAAAGTTTATTAAATTTTAATTTTACTCCTAGATATAGAATTCATGGTAGTTACTAAAATGGATGAGTTTTCCTCTGTTACATAAAAGTTATTCTGAGTTTAGGAAGATGGGAATAATGAATTTTAAATGCCCATGGACATTTAAAACATTGGCCAAACTAATTTTCTTCTCTAGGCCTCTTCAGTTTTCCTCTTCAGTGAATTGAGAGGATTGGAATGTGAAGAGGTCTCTGAGGTACCTATTTCTTGGACATGCTGTGAGTATAAGTCCTTTTAAGTCCCTAGAATTTCTCTTCTGCATAAGTTATAGAATGTGCTTGGCCCAGACCAAACTTTAGAGTGCTGTTTGCAACATTTGAATTAACCTCAAATCTCCATTCTCCCTTACACCACATATCTAATTGTTTGCCAATTCTAGTTAATTTTATTTAACCATTTATTATATCCATTGCCTTCTTTCTACTCACCACCTTAATTCAGGGGCTTATTGAGAAAATTACAGTAGATTCCTAATGAGTCTTCCTGCCTCAAGTCTCTGGCCCCTCCAAATCATCTTCCAAAGGCACAGGTCTGACCCTGTCACTCACTTGTTTAATATACTCCAATGGCTCCCAATGATTTTAGGATCATACAGACTCTCCTATTTGACAGTTAAAGCTTGAATATCACTTTTCTTTCCAGGTTTTCTTTATTATTATTGTTTATTATTATTATTATTATTATTATTATTCTCTTTCAAACACACTAGGGTCAAGACAAACTATATGACTTTCTATTCTACACAATGCTGTAGTACAGATCCCCAATGTTCCTGACACTTTGCCATCCTCCAGAAGAAAATAAAGACGACAAAGAAAGCAGAGTTAGAAAATCTCTGCTCTATCAATCAAGCAACAAAAGAAGCAAATGAACATAAGAAGACCATTGCCTTCAACTCCTAATTCCAGTGCTCAGATCAAAAGGTTGCATAGAGGCCTATTTACCTCTGCCCTCTTGAAAAGTAAAGGTAAGTTTTTAAATGTCTAATTTCCAAGGTCTGCTAGATCTGAAGATTAATAGGAGTGACCTTCATTTCAAAGCAAGGCATTGGTTTTTCAATCAATTTCATTCATAAAGTATTTATTAAGCACATACTATATTCAAGGTCCCATTCCAGATACATGGGATAAAAAAGATAAAGCAGATAAAAAAAAATAATCCCTGCCCTTGGTTTGCTTCCATTTCATTGAAAGACACAACATAAAAATATGTTTATAGATAAACAATAACTTAAGAATAGAAAAAGAGAATACCAAGATATAGGGGAAAAAAGGAAAGTTTTCCAAAAGAGGTGAAAATTTAGCTGGGCCTTGGAAGAAACTAAAGATTCTAAGAGGTGGTGGATAGAAAAGAGGGCATTTTTCACATTTGGGATGTAGTTTGTACAGTGGTATATAGGCAAGAGATGGGACGTTGCATTTAGAAAACTGCAAATAGCTAAGCTTGACTGAAATACAGATTGCATGAGTGAGAGTAATATCAAATATGTGTGAAAAGGTCTAGATTGGAGTTATAATTAAGGTAGTTCTTTCCTGTTCACTGGCAGAAAGATCTCTCTTCTTTACAATTAACTTGATTAATAGGGGACCTTACTTATCACTCTAGCTAGAGCCCAATGCAGGAAAGATGAGATATGGATTGTGCCTCCACATTCTACATAGCTAGAAAACAATTAGGCATTCGATGTTAAACATGATGTGACCAAAGATTTATAAATGATCAGATTTCTAGCAGTGTATTTAGAAGAGACCTCCATAGGGAATTGGACTGTTATATCGATGATGAAATTTGCCTATACATGGAAGTTAACAAGGCATTGTGGAAAGAGATAATAAGCACAGAGGAGAGAGAAGTTATAGATGAGGCCTGATAGCACGAAACATCAGAAACGGATATGGCTTCATAAGTGGAAATGATATTCCAGAAGAAGCATACCAACGGCTTTGCTGCTGGACCCTAAAGACCACAGGTCTTTTCTATTGCTTTTACCCTGAAGCCTTCTATGAAATCTCCTGAAATCTCCCCCATTAGAATGTGCGCTCCATGAAAGCAAAACCTCTCTGCTTTTCTATTTTTATTGCTAATATTTATCATAAGTGCTTTGCACAAGAAGGTCCTTAATAATTGCTGTTTGAACCACTGTTTTGTTCATGTCTTCCTTACAATAACTATCCTGTGAGGTTCTTACTGCAAGGATTGCTATTCCTGTGTTATGAATGAGGACATTTAAACAATGAGGGTTTAGATAAAGCTAGGAAGTTCCAGAGGCAAAGTTCAATACCAGGTTTTTCCTGAATGCAAATCTCATACACTTTTTTACTGTACACCATGTTGCCCCTTGGAAAGCTCTGAAGTATATAGTGTGCTATAAGCTCAATATGAGTCATTAGTGTGGCATGGCAACCAAAAAAGGTAATGATTCTTTGGGGTGAATGAAGAAAGGTTTTAGTGTTCAGAATGAGAAAGAAGATAATCCTACTATGCTCTACCAGACCTCATCTGTGCTGTGGTCAGACCATATCTGGAATATCATGTTCCTTTCTGGAATCCCATTTTAGGAACTATTTGAATAAAGTTTTTGAAAATATCTAGAGGAAAATGACAAAAATGCTGGAGAGGATGCAGGAAAATCAGGACACTAATTCATTGTTGGTGGAATTGTAAATTGATCTAACCTTTTTGGAGAGCAATCTTGAATTATGTACAAACCCTTTGACACAGCAATACCACTACTTGGTCTGTTTCCAAAGATGATTAGGAGAAAAGGAAAAGAATTTATGTGTTCTAAAATGTTTATGTCAGCTCCTTTTGTGGTGACAAAGAACTGGTAAGTGAAGAAATGTTCATCAATTGGGGAATGGCTTAATATGTTATGGTATATGATTGTGATGGAATGCTACTGTGATATAAAAACTAATGATGAGCTCAATGATTATAGAAAACATGGAAAGACTTGCAAAATAATGAAGAGCAAAAAGAACTGAAGAACCCAGAGAACATCACATACAGTAAAAACATTTTTTTAAAGAATGGTTTTGAGTGAATAAGTTATTTGCTATCATAAATACCCAAATTAATATGAAGAAAGATGCTATCTGCATCCAGAGAAGGAACTAATAAGCAGAACTATGTGTAGAATAATTTTATGTTTATATATGACTATTTTTGCCTAATGGTAGCCATTTCCGAAGAAAGAAGGGGGAAAAAAGAAATGTACATGATAATTTTGTTGTATAATTAAAAGGAATGGCAAGTTGTACACAGTAGATTTGCAGTTTCATGTACAATCATGTTTTTATTATACCATATATGTTTTAGAAATGTTTTTAATTCCATAAATTAAAAATAAAATCTTAAAATTTTAAAAAGGAAAATATCCAGAGAAGAGCAGTCAAGATGAGGATAGCACCAGAGGCATCGGTATATGAAAATTACTTTTTAAAACTGGTCCTATTTGGCCTGGAAAAGAGATGACTCAGGGAAAATATGGTAGCTATATTCAAGTATTTTAGTGGTGTTTAGTGGGCCTGACTGAGACCAGTGTGTCAAAATTTCCAAGAAGCAGATTTCAGGTCAATGGAAAGAAAAACAACCCAGTAACTAGTGATTTCTGAAAATAGAATGGGCTGTCTCATTTGACAGTTGGTTGGTTGGTCATCACTGGAGGTCCTTGAGCAGAGACTAGACACTTGTTAGGGACTTTTAGAGAAGACCCAGGCTCAAATGTATGCTGGAAGTCCCATTACACCTCTGAGATTCTGCATTGTATGTAAACACTTTGCCTACCTTCTGATTCAAATAGTAATTCACTGATTCAACAATTTTGTATTAAGTACCTACGGTGCTAGGCACTGAGTAAAATATAAACATTAAGTACCTACTAAGTACAAAGTTCTATGCTAAGTGAAGCATAAAGTTCAGAGAAGACCCAGCAATTCAACATTTGTTCAGCATTTATTGGCTACCTATTATGTGACAGGCATTATACGGTAGTAGGTGCTGGGGATAGAAAGACAACATGAAACAATTCCTTCCCTCAAGGCACTCATCATTATTCTAATGGGAACAACACGAATACTTACAAATAAATTGCACATAGTAAATCTAAAGCACCAACAACTGGGAGGAGGAAGTGGATCAGTAATGCAGAAGGTAGGACCTAAGCCAGGCTTTGGAGAAAGATAGGGCTGTTATAAAGGAAAGGTGAGGAAGGACAACATTCCAGGCATGGGGATCAGCCTGTGCAAAGCACAGAAAACATGAGATGAGTGCCTTGTACAGGATATAGTAACTGGGCCTGTTTTGCTTGAATGCAGAGGGCATGAGAAGGAGAGTTTGCGACATGTGTAGAAGATAGAATGGAAAAAAATTTGTGAAGGACTTTGAATGAGAGAGTAAGTGCATTTCATCATAGGGGCAACAGAGAACAATGATGCTATTTGAGCAGAGGAGTCATATAGACAGATCTATCCTCTAGGGATATGAATTTTTGACACCTATATGAAGGATGAACTAGAAAGGGGAGAAAGGGGAGGGAGTGGAGGCAATTCCAGTAAATTAAGTGAGAGATGATGTGTGACAGAATTATGCTGGTGGCTGTCTTCCTGGAGAGAAGGGATTGGATATTAGAGAAGGTGTTGAAGGAGGATTTGGAGGTATATTGGGCATCTGATTGGAAGCATGTGAATTGGAGTCAGGGAAGAGGATGAGTTCATGGATCTTATAGTCTGGGAGATTTTTATCTAGTATTTTACCATACATAACATGCTTTCTAACTTCATATGATCTAAGAACATTAAATCTGGGAGGGATTCCAAAATCATCTAACCAAAGAAAATCCTTTTATAGATAAAAACTGAACTCTAAAGAGATGTAATAATTTAAGGTCACACTAAGAGTAATCAAAAAGTTTAAGGTTTAGATCTGAAATCCATCAGATTCCATGTCTATCATGTTTTCCATGATACCACAACAACCATTCCAACAGGCAATGTAGTTGTTACTATTCCCAAATTATAAACAAGGAAGCTGAGTCTCAACGAGGTTAAGCAACTTGTTTCAGGTCACATGACCAATAAGAAGCATGCTCACTAATGATCATTTCTTTCTTTAATCTTTGGTGGGAAATCAGATACCCTCTAGTACATCAGGTGTGTTTAGCAGGTTGAATATATTTTGGAGTCTAGTTTTAACAGGCATTTTCAATAAGAACCAAGAACCGCTATCCTAGTTGCTTCTGGTAGATAAATGAGCTGAACTCCTCAGTTCCATTTATTCTGTGGGTTTGAAATGGCAGATAAGCAGTACTAGCTTCAAATTGAGAAACTCTGTTACTACTGGACATAACTAGCTAGAACCTTCACCTAGGTTATTTACATAAGCTATTTTTATGTAATATTTTCACTCTTTCTGGGAAATTGCCTCTGCTCCTGGAATTATATTTCCTGGTTCAAGATACTATTTTTGTTCATATGTAGCTTATTTTGTGATAACTGGAATAAATATAAAATATGGTTAATTGTGCCATTGATTTTAGAGCCCTGGTGACATCTACATTTTTGCTACTTCATTGACATTTTAAACACTATACCATATTTAAAAACAATGAATTATAATGTATTTTAAAAATTGACTGATGCCATGAAGTCAGCTATTGCCAGTTGATGTTAGAAGCAATGTTGGCTTCAAAAGCCAAAATGGATTTTAGATACCACTGAAAATATGTGGTTACCTTAACTGAAGAAATCCCCAGCCCTTCTTCATTATTCTATTCCCAACTGAAACATTAATAAACACTTTAATATGGGAGAGTTTATATAATCTATTCATAATTGTGTTTCATTCACTGAAGAGAGGTGTTCAAAAAGTATAAAAAATGTATATAACCTTTCAATTGAATCTTTTGATCTGTGTTACTTTTAAGGAAAATTTAAATTGCAGATATTAAATTGAATGCCTCATCAAGATATGGCATAAGGATTGATTCTGATTGGTGACCTGGTACTGTACCAATGAGACAAGATTTGTTAGAAGATGGAGTGTGAGCTAGCTGGGTGGGTGTCTGAAGCAGAATGAATTTGTGTGTCAGGATAGTGTAGAGAGTTGATGATACTAGAGTAAAAATGTTTGATGGACATGATTTATACTGATCTTAAAATATGAAATCAGAGGTTGAAGTGGAGAGGAAGATTAAGATGCAAGTTCTGAACTCCTTAAAAAAGGAAAGAGAAAGATCTGAGACTGGTGGAGAACAGCAATAAGAATTTGCACTGAATGAATTAGTCATAAACAATGTCCAAAAAGTGATAATGGTTACTATGTGATGAAGGTAGAGGAGAAGATCTGGAGTGCTAGTGGGTGGCAAAGAGCACGCCAAGTCCTTGTGCTGGCCCAGGGCCTAGGAAGATGAAAAAGAAAGAACAAGTAGCATAGCTGAATGAGTCAAAGATGTGTCTTCTGGATAGGGGCGTGTTTCAGTGAGCACAAAAAGTTGTACAATGTGATGAAGGGAAGGAAAAAAATATAATAATAGAACAGGGTTAAGGGTACAATAGAAAGTGATGGCAGAGTAAAGTAGAATTAGGGAAATAGCAAGATTAAGCCATATGGGGATGAGATTACAAGGAAAAGGAGTTTTCATTCTGGGTTAGAGGGAGGATGGGGGGAGGAGGAATCAAGACACGTAAGATGAGTATTAGGAGGTGCAAAAGCATTAGCCATTGGCATCCGTTGGTTGTGCTTTTACCTTTCAGGGCCCTGCTATGGTGGAAATCAAGATTGATGCCGTGTTCCTACTCTAAATATCACGGGGATGGGGTGGTCTTGACAATTCAGGCTGAAGATCTATTTTCTGAGGGGTTGAAATGAATTGGCACCATCTGAGTAATCGTGTATCAAGATGATGGAGGCAAGGTACTATTAAAAGACATCTCTCATATAGAGCATGTAACCATCTCCACATCAGGTTTGTTATCTGAGATCTTCATCCCTTTGTCATTCAGACTAGACCTTAATCTCAGGCACTAGGTCTTTGGGACATTAGTTAAGGCAGAATATCTTATTCAAATCAAATAAATGACTTCCTGTAAATGGAAAGAAAAAGAGCTAAAAAATTAAAACTTTAAGCTAAACAATTGTTAAAACCAAGCTTGCCTTGAAGAATGTGTATATGTATATATCCCTCTCTTCTTCGAAGAGGAGGGAAAATGTAGATTTAGAATACTATATATACATAATACTAAAGTTGGTTTCTGTGTTGATTGGTTTGGATAAATTGGTTTTTTTCTCTCCCTTTTCATATTTATTGTTGTTGTTGTTGTTATAAGGGAATGGATCCCTGGGTGGGAGCTGGCAAAGAATTATGAAAAAAGCTGATATGAAGAAAATCAATAAGACTTGGAGTAAAATGAAAAATAATCATCTGCTTTGCCTTACACATTTCTTGTCTTCCTTATTAACTTATTCTAGCCTTAGGGCTAACACAGACTTGGAGATATTGGGACAGTTCTTGAGCTTGCTCAAGTACAAAATGCTGCCAATGAGAACTGGTCATTGGCATCATCAGAGTTTGTAACATGAACTTTGTTAAAAACAAAAAAAATCATTTTCCTGTCTTAGATTTTTGTTATTGTGCTCTCTGTATTTCCCCATTTGGACCTACCATAACCCAGCTCCCTTCATTATATCATAACTTCCTTGTGGGCAGACATCATGTCTTTGCCTTTCTTTCTTTCCCAGTACCTGACGTATATCTGGTGCTTAATAAAATGCTTAATGACTTGACTTGTTGACAAAGATTCTGATAGCCTGTCTTCTGATATGACACTCTCCTCAATTAGCTATAATGTAATATTAATCCTTGGACAGCTGACAAATTGTTCATCAGCAGGTCCAAACTCAAACCCTTACCATATTAGAGCATCTGTAAGAATGTTTGTGATGCTGCAGTAGCCTTTGAACACCCCAGGTCACCTCCATGTCACAGCAAAACATTCAAAGAGTACTTTGGATGTGGAAAATAAGCCTTAGTGGGCTTACATAAGCTAATCCTCTTCTTGTATTTACAGTAAAACAAATATATATGTAAGTTTTGTCTCATCACTTTAAGATTTGTGCTTCCAGGGGCCAGTTTTAATCTTAGGGGGCTACTCCCAAGATCATTTCCCTTTAGTCACTTTAGTTCCCTTGCAAAATTTCCTCCAGATGTCTATGAATATAAAACATGTTTAAAACTCCACAAATGTGGTTAAATAGGTCCCCAGTTTCTAAGTGATTCTGAACTTATGCAGATCATCATCCAAACCCTATTCTACCCATTCTGCCACCTAATTCCTCATTTCCATGCCCCTAAATCCTTCCACACCAAAATTTCATCCTAATTCTATGTAGTCCTTACACTGTGCCCTCTAAAATGTTTGTTCTATAGTTAACAAACTTCCCTTAAGCTTAAATATATTCTTCTCTCACTCCTTCTATCTACTAGTTCTTACTGAAATCTTGTTTCTACCCTTGACACAACTTCCCTTGCCAATCATTCCAGTACTGACTGCACCTTCACTCATTTCCCCCAGATCACACTAGTCAAGATGTGGGAATAGGAATACTCCTTGTTCTCCATTGCCATTTCCAGTTTTTCCTCCTTCTTCTATTACACAGTAACCTCTTTTCCTTTTAGAGTCATGCTATTCATATCTACCACCTATTAAAAATCCTGGTAGTTATTGTCTACAGACACGCACACACCACTTTCCTTCCTCATTACTTGGCTTATAATTTTTCTCTCTTCCCTAACTCATGTTATAAAACTCTAGTATGCCCTCATACTAGAGATTTCAATATACTTGTGGATTCTCCCTCAAATACCTTAATGACTCAGTTTCTTGATCTAATCAATGCTCATAAGGTTCTCCTCCACCCCATCTCAGACATACACAAAGATGACCATACTCTTGTTCTTACCATCACCCAAAATTTGTACCACCTCCACATCCCCACTTTTTTCACTTATTTTCAATCTCTTCCTTTCTACTGGCCCATTTTCTTTCTACTTGCCCATGTTTCCCCTATTCTAAAAAAAAACCCTCACCTGATCCTTTCCTTCCTAATTATAATCCTGTAACTCTTCCACTTTTGTAGCTAAACTTTTGAAAAGGCCATCTACAACAGATACCTACATTTTCTCTCCTCTCTAATACTAAACCTATAATCCTATAAGATATGAATGAAAGAGGTACTTTTGGCTTGTGAGATGTCCCCAACCCTTTCAAGTCTCTGCCAATGAGCAAATCTATACTTTCTATGATTAGATCATATGGTCATTGATTAGTGAGATTTAAGCTTTTTAGCCACCATTGAATCCAGTCCTCCCCCTTCCAGGGGCCCTGAGGCCAAGATTAATTAAGTCATTTTCCCAGGTCACTTGTCTGAGGCAGGATTGAAACCTAGGTTATCCTGACTCCAAGTCCAATTTTCTATCCATTTTACTAAACTGCTTCTTAAATATAGAGTCCCCCAAATAAGTTCAATGACCTCAATTAGATGAGTTACTACTACCCCCATATAAATTGGCTTTGAGTAAAATTATCCTTTCCCTATAAAAGAGCTTGTTCCAAAATTGGATAAGGCATTTACATGTCCTGAAAAAACATGCAGTAGTATTCCCTTAGATGGACAGTTTATAGTGCTCCAGAAAGGTTAGTAACAAAACCCTCAGAAAATGAAAGCAATAAATGTGTTCCCTTTAAAGGGTGTCCAAAGAAATAAGAAGGTGACAACAACTTTGTGATTTGTCATATAATATTGGCTTTTAATTTTCTCTCTTTTTCAATGTGGTCATTTCTTTCCTTTCATGATACAATTATTAATCCTTGGATTGTTAGCTCTTACCCTTTTCAAACTTGATCAAAAAGCTCAAGAGAACCTGTCTTTATTTTTTAAACATCATCAACATTATCACCAGGAGAAACTTACCATGGTAGCATCAGAGAAAGCTTAGCATTGAACATGGAGAGCTGACCTGGAAGAACTGGAATCAAGTCTCACCTCCAATGTACACTTCTTCTGTGGCCCGAGGAAAGCCACTTAACCTCTCAAGGCTCTAGGTCACTCCTTAAGACCATAATGTGCAGAAAAGGACATTATGAAAAAAGACAATCTGCATTGGTAAATGAAATTTCAATTATTATCTTAGGGTTCCTATAGCGATGAAAATACATGTCAAATCGCTAACATATTTCCAGTCAAAGATACCTTTCCTTTCTTCTTTTTTATTATTTCTGGAGGGTATTAGTGTGATCAAGGAGGCCATTTCTGTCAGACTTGTCAAATTTATGAAATGCTTTCATTTGCTTGTTGATGCTTCATTGGTGTGTCACCCTTTTATTAATGGATGGCTTTCTTTCATCTTAACTAATATCAAATGGACGAGCAGAGCAAACAGCATGATAGCCAGTGTTGAATAATAAAGCTGGTTAAGGAGTCCCATTCCAATAAAGATAAAGCCCTTCAAATATATTGTAGGTCTGGTTACTGCTACATTTCCGAGTTCAGGCAAGGAATTATGCTTCAAAGAAAGCTAGAGGTAAACGTCTTTAACCAAGATTGCAGCTTGTTTCAAATAATGATGGTGGTCGGAACCACCTGCCATTATACTGCCAGTTACTATTAAAGTATCAAAGCTGCATTTTAGCTACTTTGATGAGGGCTACAATCCTAACTTTGGATGAATGTCAATTAGTTTAAGTGTTAAAAATGGACCCAGAGGGTATAGAGTTGGAAGGGTACCTACTTTTCATCTTGAGATCAGACAGAACTTAATTTTAAGTGTTTCTTGATTGTGAAGATAATGTCAATGGTTCACTTCATTTCTCTTTAAAGCTACCTCCTATACCAGGCATTTGCTTATCTATATACATGGTGTGTCCCCCCTGTTAGAATGTTAGGCCATTGAAGTTGGAGATAACTTTATTTTAAATTTCTATCCCTAGGAAGGTAACATGTCTTACTTGGAAGAGAGTTGACCTTGGAGCTAGAAAAATATAATTCTGTCTCTGACTGTGCTGTGACCCTGAGCAAGTCACTCAAACTCTCAAGGTTCTAAACTCTAAGTTTGAAAGAAGATGGTGAATTGCATTAATAGAGACAGTTTTCTCATTCAAGAGTTCCCTGTGCCAGTGAAATCACAAGCCTAGTATCATTCTTATATTTAGTATGCCTAAAAGTGTCTACCATAATAAACACTGAAGAAATAATTTTTTTTTAATTCAATTTCAGTCCAGGCTTAGGGTCATGGCATTGAAATAAAGGTGGAAATAATGAGCCAAAGAAGCATGGTCAAAGATGAAATGACATGATTAAATTATAGGAATCTATTAAAATAATAACTATTACATCTTTTGATATCTAATCCAACAAACATTTAGTAAGTGTATACATGTGCAAGTGACTATGCTAGATGCTATAAAAAAAAGGATAAAATATTTGCCTTTCTTTTATTGTTACAATTTTTTAAAAAAATACATACTATGTACATAATACTGTTGTAGACACTGGGTGGAAATACAAAAATAAGTAAGACAGGTAGTCAAGATGGCAAAATAGAAGCAGGACCTCCCCACTGCTCTGGCTTCCACCTTCCCAATCCATATAAAAAGAGGACTCTAAACAAACTTTGGAGCTGCAGAACCCACAAAATGACACAGAGAAGCTAACCTCCCGCTGAGGACAACCCAGCAGGTCAGCAGAAAACGGTCATCCCAGCGCTCTGGGAGATGAGCCCAGCTCCACCCCGAGGCTTTAGCCCCAGGGCAGGCCTGAGCAGCTGCCACATGGAGGGAAACCAGATCATCAGCATCTGTGGCCATTTCCATATTTATCAACACATAGATGCAAAGGACAAAGTGAGAGGTCAGTGCAGTCTGGACTTTGGGATCCAGTAAGTGGGAGAGCGTGGCTTTTGCCCCCGGAGCAAGAAGCCGCTGAGCCACCCAGCACAGCCAGCCAGCACCACATGGAAGCTTCAGCTCCTGGGTTGCAGAGTGTAGGGGGAACAAGCACCAGTCTGAGGGGTGATCACTCTTGCTTTAACCTTCTTGAATCTGGATTGTGGTCTAGGGTGGATGTCCTATGGTGTATGTCCAGCTTGCCAGAACATGTGGAGACCTCAGAGAGGGCACCCATCTAATATCAATGGCAGATGAGAAAACCAGAGCATTTGGGATGAAAGCTCCCCTGTCTGGTAGCAGAGTCCTACTGTAGCAAAAAGCCCAGAGGTCAAGTGACTGAGGAATGACATGAACAGGCAAAGCAAACAAAGCAGACAGAAGATTCCAACATTAGACTCCTATTTTGGGGACAAAAAAGGAGCAGCAAAGCAAGGAACAGGAGGAAGATAGTGAAGTCAGAACTCCTGCACCAAAAGCTTAAAGGAAAATATGAGCTGGTTACAGGCCATAGAAGACTTTAAGAAGCAGATAAGAGAAGTGGAGGAAAAATTGGGAAAAGAAATGAGAACAATGCAAGAAAATATTAAATGAGAGTCAACAGCCTGACTGAGGAAAATCATACCTTAAAAAATAGACTAACTCAAATGGCAAAAGAGGCTCAAAAAGGCAATAAGGAGAAGAATGCCTTAAAAAGCTGAATTTGCCAGATGGAAAAACAATCTCAAAAGCTCAATGAGGAGAATAATTGCTTCAGAATTAGATTGGAGCAAATGGAAGCTAATGACTTTATGAGAAATCAAGATGCTGTTAAACAGATCCAAACAAATGAAAGAATAGAAGGCAATGTGAAATATCTCATGGGAAAAACCACTGACTTGGAAAATAGATATAGGAGAGATAATTTAAAAATTATTGGACTATCTGAAAGCCATGATCAAAGTAAGAACCTAGAAATCATCCTCCAGGAAATTCTCAAAGAAAACTGCCCTGATGTTTTAGAACCAGAGGGCAAAAGAGAGGTTGAAAGAATCCACCAATCACCTCCTGAAAAAGATCCCAAAAAGAAAACTCCTAGGAATATTATATCCAGGTTGCAGAATTCTCAGATTAAGGAGAGAATATGACAATCAGCCAGGAAGAAACAATTTGAATATTGTGGAAACACAATCCAGATAACACAGAATCTGGCAGCTTCTACACTGAGGGATCAAAGGGCTTGGAATATGATATTCTGGAGGGCAAAGCATCTGGGATTAAAACCAAGAGTCACCTACTCAGCAAAACTGAGTATCATGTTTCAGGGGAAAATATGGTCATTCATTCAAACATTCTTGTTTAAAAAACCAGAGTTGAATAGAAAATTTGACATTCAGATATAAGAAGCAAGAGAAGCATGAGAAGGTAAACAGGGAAAAGAAATCATAAGGAACTTATCAAAGTTGAACTATTAACATTCCTACATGGAAAAACAATAATTGTAACTTATGAAACCTTTTTGAGTAGTTGAAGGGAATAGAAACATATATATATATATATATATATATATATATATAAGCATTTATGGGCATATATTTACAGGTATACATAGATAGAGGGCACAGGACCAATTTCACAGGAAGTGATGATACTTAAAAGGTGAAATTAAGAGATAAGAGGGGAATATAATGAGAAGAGATGGGGAGAGACAGAATGGGGTAAACGATCTCATATAGAAGAGGCAAGGGAAAATGTTCACAATGGAGGGGAAGAATAGGAAGGCAAAAGGCAAAATTTATTCCCATTGAATTTGGCTCAGGGAAGGAATGAAATACACACTAAATATGGTATCTCATCCTACAGGAGAGTAGGGGGAAGGGGATGAGAGGGGGGATGATGGAATGGATGGCAGGCTGGGAGGAGGGAAGTTGGAAGCACGCACTTTTGAAAAGGGAGGGGATCAAAGTAGAGAATAGAACAAGTGGGAGGTGGGATAGGAAGGAGGGAAATATAGTCAGTCTTTTACAATATATCTACTATGTTATTGTTTTGCATTAGCCACACATGAACAACCTATACTGAACTGCTTATCTTCCCAGTAAGGGTGGGTGATAAGGGAGGAATGTAATGAATCTGTAATTCAAAGTTTTAAAATCAAATGTTTAAATACACACACACACACACACACACACATATATATATATATATATATATATATAAAATACTACTTTACATGTAATTGGGAAAAAAGATATACAGCACTGGGGCATAGAGATCCACTGGAAAAGTTGAAAGGGGTATGGGAGAAAATATGGGAGAGAATAGATTAGAAGAGTGGCTATCCTGTCAGACTGCTATTTTGGGGAGGTGGGTAGGGGAATAATGGGAAGAAAATTTGTAACTCAAAATCTTGCAGAAATGAATGATGTAAATCAGAAGTTAATAAAGCATTTGAAAAAAAAAAAGAAAGAAAAAAATAAGTCAGTCATGGCCAACATGGTCTCTAGGGGTTTATTTAATCTGAAATTCACACCTAGAGTCTAAGTTTAACTAATTCTACTGTAATATTAACATAAATAATTTCAATGAACATTTATTAAGAATTAGCTTTATGCAGAACCAATTGACACATGTAAGGGAAAATATAAGATTTATCTAATACAGTTAATCGTAATAGTTAATCCAATGTACCTTCGTAGAACTTAATCTAGTAAAGAACTAGTAAAGAGGAATGTAAACATTGTCATCATCATAACAAGATCTTATATGATGTTTTAAAGATAACAAAATGCTTTCTATTTGTTATATCATTTGATTCTCATAACAACCTTGTGATGAAGTACTGTAATTCCCCATTTTACAAATGAGGAAACTGAGACAAAGACTTAAAGTGACTTGCCTTAGGGTTACATAGAGAGTGACTAAGGTTGAACTAGAATTCAGATTTTCCTGACTCCATATCCCGCACTCTATCCACTGTACCAGACAAATACTTTAGGCACCCTTTTGAAGAATCCATTATTTTGGGGGGTGGCTAAGTGACTCAGTGAATAGAGCACTAGCCCTGGAGTCAGGAGGACCTGAGTTCAAATCCGGCCTCAGACACTTAACACTTACTAGCCATGTGACCTTAGGCAAGTAACTTAACCTTAATTGCCCTACTTTCCCCCTTCCAAAAAGAAAAAAAAAATGAAAAATGAAAAAATAAAGAATCCATTATTTTATTGGTGGAGCTACTGCTCTACTTATACGTTTCCTTTATATCCACATAGCTCTTTATTCATAAGTTGCTCTATCCCCATTCCCTTCCTCTGCAACCCATCATCTGGCACATAATCATATAAGTCAATGAACATTTATGTACCAGGTTGATGTTAATAAGTCTCTGTGAATTTCATTGGGCATATTGTTGGGTAGCAGGCAAACAATCTGTCACCATTCTGGTATTCAAAGACTTTCTAGACTGATGATAGCATCTTACAAGATTTTACCTTACAAGACTTTCACTCTGTGTCCCTTAAAGAACCCAGAGTCATGAGTTATTGGAGAAAACATTAAGTAAAGGCAGGAATAGCATAATAGAAAAGTAAAGTGCAATATGCTCTTTGAGGTCAAAGGAAGCAATGGTAACTACCAAATTGGAGGGAAGGAAGTATTAAGGTCTATGGGATTTTTCCTTTGGTTTGGAATGAAACCTTCTTCAGGGAAGAGGTAGAATTTAAACTATGGGAAGGAATTCACCAGTAAAGATAATTCTAGAAAGAGTGAACAATATACAAAGAGGCAAGAAGATAGGAGAAAATGGGATTGAGAGATGGCAGGAAGTCCTGTTTGACCAGAAGATAGAATACATACTTACATACATACATATATAAATTGGTAATATAATTAATATAAAATAAGGTTGGAAAAGGAAAATCATACCAGAGAGTAAAAGACCATGAAAACCAGGCTAAAGAATTTAATTCTTTCATGGAATACTCCAGTAAGTGAGAAATCAATTCTAATAAAATTGTTTTACTTCATCTATTGTTCTTCAAAACTTTAGTTGTCTGCCTTTATTCCTCATCAGCTGTAAGTTGTTTTTAACAACTTGTATATTTTTAAACTTTTAGATTCACCAGCCCTATAACTGACATCTTCTTTTAGTTGTGGCCATCTAGTTGAGTACAATATTCTTAAATGGGATGATGGAGTAGCAGAAATACACGAGGATGTAAGGTTCAATTGTTGCTTAGCAATAAATGTTTGTCTGTATACCTGCTGTGATATGTCCTTGGCCAGCAACCAGTTAATAGCTCAAAATAATTAGCAAATTCCTCATTTTGCTGGGGTTTTGGCTATTCTTTTTCAAACAAAGATCAGAGAATTTCAAAACTGAGAGGAACTTTGGAGGCTATTTAGTGATGTACAGTATGGGGGAGGGTAAACCATTAAATTAAGAGACATTTCATATAGGTTTGATTCCTAGTTCTGTTAAGGTGGGCCTTTGGGTGAATAATCTCTCTGAGTCCCATATTCCTCATCTATTAAATAAAAGGGTTGGGTTATATGACTTTTAAATGCCCTCCCACCTCTAACTCTATGGTCCAAGAATTCTAATGTAATTCCAAACCAAAGGGTGAGTCCTATAGCCCCAACAAGAGATCACCGACCTTATACTAGAACACTTCCAGGAAGAGAAAAATCCCGCCATCCTAGAGCAAACAGACTCTTCTGCTTTTGGAAAGACTTGATTATTATGAAGTTATATTGAGCTAAAGACAATCTTTGTATCTTCCATCAATTGATCTAAGTTCTCTACCAGGCCTGAAAAGATCAAGTCTTACTTTTGTTCCACTTGAGAATATTTAATGTAAATGATCAAGTTTCCTTAATTTGTGTTAGTTAATGGATTGATATAGTAATGATGAAACCAAGTAAGTCTTGCCCCTACTTATCTTCCCAGTCTTATTTCACATAATTCCCCTTCACATATTCTGCTTCACACACACTTGTGCATGTGCGCACACTCACACACACACACACACACACACACATATTCCATCTCCTAAATTTGTACCTTTGTACAAGTGGTATGCCAAGTTTTAAACTACTTACCTCCTCCCCTTTGTCTCCTAGAATCCCTAGGTTATTTCTAGGCATAGCTTCAGGACCACCTACACAGGCCCTTTCCTCTCAATGGTTAGTGATTGGTACTCTCACTTGAATTCATTACCAGTTCCATACTCAAAATCTCATCAGCTTGTCAGGATTTCCCTTAGTTCATTCTTGGTGTAATCTTTGAGAATTCTAGGCCCCCATTATCCTGCAAAAGGAAGACTTTGGTGGAGGACTAGTCAAGAAATTCTGTCAGAAAAGATGGGGTGAGAGGGAGGTATAGAAAGAACTTACAAAGTCCATGATGGCTCTTATTCTTTTAGTTTTTTTTTTAAATTAGAAAAAAAAACATTTTTATTTCATATAATTTCAGACAGGTAACTTCGCCTTTTACAAATTCTTGTGAAAGGTGCTAGTTCCAAGTTAAGCTAGTTACAAAGTCCTTTTATAATTCATCCAGATTCGCATTTCATGCCTTGAATTCCATTGGTTAGTATTCTAGGGTTCGCTAAATCCCACCCCTTGATTACATCTATTTATTTTCACATTTCAGTTCCCCCCTCTCTTTTCATACTCTTATAAAAGGAAATACCAAGCCAGAATATTTTTTTTATTCTCCTTCCCATTTGTCTGCATCAGATAGTATGAGAAAAGTTTCTCTTCAATTGCTAATAGATTTGACAAAAATTGAGTCTGAAGATTCTAGCCCATGATATCAATAATAAAAGTCCCATTCTCTGAGGCAGTGTTTGTGTTTCTGGCCCTCATCTCCATCCTTTGTCAATGAGGCCTGGCCTGTCAGTTCCTTTTAATATACAGGAAGAGAATAGCTCTTATTTGTAAGGAACCTCTTTTGACTTATGATTAGGGGTTCTTAACCTGGGGTCAGTAATTTTTTTTGTAATATTAATTGATTTCCTTTGTAATCCTATGAATCTTATTTTATGCATTTAAAAACATTATCCTTAGAGGGGGTTCATAGTCTACTTAGATTACCAAAGAGATCCTCAATACCACAAATGTTAAAAATCCCTGCTATAGAGGGAGGAACCAGATTCTCTAGGAGGATGTATTTTTTGCTCCAATGAATCATTTTATAGACTTACAGGTGCCACAAGAAGAGAAGTGAAACTACTAATGAACAGAGGAAGACAAGATGGTATTTGGTTATTCTTTGCTGAGGGTCACCAAAGTAGCCATATGTGACCTCCCTAGGCTTTCCAAACCTATTCACTTCTGGTAATTCACAAAGGTGTAAATGGCATCAGTTGTTTGGGAACCAATGGGACAAAGGAATGAAGGAGACGGAATATAAAGGAAGAGAAGAAATAGATATTGTAGCAGTAAGAGAGTTCTTGCTTTTCCCCTGGAATTTGTACCCATGCTAGATTTACAAATGTGGCACAGAACTAAATGGAAAGAATGAATAAACCTTTTTAACAAGGGAGCTGTTTAGGTCATTCAGTCAACTTAGTCAGACTTTAAAATTTCATAACGTAGAAAAAGACAAAAGGGAGTAAAATTGATGCGAATTATTTATTTATATGTATGTGATTCTTCGGTCTTGTAAAATCATAGTACTCTCCATGTTCCATGGTAACCAATGAGCATTAATCTTCTGACCTATTGTATTCATTCACAGAAACTCTTTTGTCAGACTGGATGCAATTCCACCTCCCTGGCATTCATTCATTGCTGCAGTTCAGTTGTGCCAGTGGCTTCCATTCAATGGTCCCCAAGAGCCAGTCAGCAAGAGAGGAGGACAGAACCAGGATACATCTTTCTGACCTTCTTCAGGAGGGAAATGCTTATTAGCATAGAAGAAGCTAGTCATTTATCCATTTTGCAAATTAAATATTCATGCAGCTGTTTACAGTGTTACACAGAGCTCATCAATGCAGCCTTATCCTTGTACATTATCACTTTCAAGGATGAAATTTTGCCCATAGCCTTATAATTCCTTTTTTTAAAAACAGATTCCACTTTTCTGTTTGCTGATGATACAAAGTCAACTTCAAGTCATGAGAGATGTAAGAGGCAACTTGGCTCTGAAGTGTTTAGCCTAAAGCCAGTTTAGTAATAAGGTTAGAAAACTTGAAGCAAACACAATACATATGTAGATTACAATGTTGCTGTTGTTTGTAAAAATCTACTTTCACAAAATAGACCCAAGCTGGAAGGAAAAAAGAAATAAATTTTAGCACAAAATTCAGTTAAAGCTACAGTCTCATTGAGTGAATGAGGAAATGTGTGAAGCAAGATGACCAGGGTATTTATAAATATAAAAAGGAAGGAAATTTAAATATTTTACTTTAAAATGATTTTACTTAAATTATTTATATGAGTGAAGTACATTTGAACTGTGATTTCTCTTTAAAATAGGATCTAGACCTGTGAATTCATTCATAGAGAGAAATCTTTGGTGAATAAACTCCTTCTACCAATGCAGATTAGCACCTTCTCTTCAACTCAGTCTTAGAGAATTATCTAAAGCACTGAAAAGTTACATGTCTGACCCTGGTTCATATGTGATTAGAATGTGTCCAACTCAGTACCTGAACCCAAGATTTCCTGATTCCAATTTCTCTGTTACTCCATACTGATTCTTACAATGACTTTACCTGTGCAAATGAATCATCAGGTTAGAATTGAAAGGGACCGGAGAGGTACAGTCTAGCACCTTCGTTTTATAACTAAGGAAACTGGTGCTCAGAGAGATGAAATGACATCCCTAAGTCATACATATAAATGACCAAACTGATATTATATCCAGATGCTGTCATTCAAAGTCCAGCCTTCTTACAATAGATACATAGATGGATACATTGATGTTAGATGGATGGATAGATATGGATATGATAGATGATAGAGATGATAGCTAGATGGATAGATAGATGTATCTATTGATAGATTTTAAGGGCCTATTATATTAGACAATGGAATTGTGTAGTGTTAAGAAAGGCATAGGAAATTAAAACTCAAAAAATTAAAGAACTTTCACAGAATCGTAGATTTAGCTTATGTTGGAGTCAGGATCTGTTGTTATTGTGTTGTATATAATCCAATGTACTATTTCATCAGAGTTGGGGCACTCCCTGTAAGGAGTTCTCTCAGTGAAAATTGATGCCTTCTCTGAAACTTAAAATCTCAGAGTTGCCTCTAGCATGAGAAAGGTTAAATGATTTGCCTAAGGAGGGTCAAACAGTCAATATGGATCAAAGGCAGGACTTGAACTCAAGTACTACTGACTCAAAGGTCAACTCTGTATCCATTACTGATGTGACCTCTCTCTATTAGTTATACAGGAAAATTTATTTAATGATACCACATATCCAAGTTTTTTAAAAATCGTAGTATAACAAAGTCTCAAGACACAGAAGGAACCTCAGAGCTTATCTAGTACATCCCATACCTGAGCAGAAGATCCTTAATACCTCTAAGAAGTGTATACATATACGCACACATACACAGAGAATTTAGCTCCTTGAGAAATTTACTTATTCCTCTTCCCAATCTAGAAAATTTTGTTTTTGTTCTCTTTCTATGCTCATTCCTGTCATTTTCCTGCATTATAACCCAGTTCAAAGTTACTTTTTTCAGTAAGCCTCCTGTCTGGTTCAATTATTTCACTTATTTGCAGGAATTTACTAGAATGATGCTAGCATCCGGCATGATTCAGACAAATCTGGTGGTTTAGACTTACTATACAGAAATGAGAGACTTGAAGTCACTTTAACACCTACTTCTGGGAGTTGTCATGAGGACAAAATGAGACAGTAGTTGGACAATGTTTGCAAACCTTAAGACACTATATAAATGCTAGCTAGTATTAATTATTAATAAAAAAAAGTTTGCTTAATAATACTATGGAGGAGGAAGTGAGCCAAGACGGCAGAGTAAAGACAGGGACTCTGTTGAATTCTCCTGCAACCCCCCCAAAATACCTTTAAATAATGACTCTAAACAAATTCTAGAGCTGGAGCACCCATAAAAAATGGAGTGAAATAATTTTCCAGGCAAGACAATTTAGAACGTTGACAAGAAAGCTCTGTTGCCCCAGGATGAAAGAGGAGTGCAGTCTAGTGCAGCCTGCACCATAATAGACTATGCCCCAGCAAACCAGGAGCAGGCCTGTATGCAATTGAATCAGTGGCACAGTGGCAATTTCCAGCCTCTCAGCCAACAGACAATAGAGGGATCAGAAAACAGGTCAGAGGATTTATGTGGCTCCCTTTGCTGGCACCAGGGGCAGTACTCTATTGCATTGCCTATAAATGACTTTGGGTTACGATCCTGAGTCTTAGTCCCAATGTGAGGAGGAGTACTGGTACAGTAGAGCTTGTGGCTCTGGAGAGGAGGGACCCTGGTCACAGTACCAGGGTTGAAAAGAGTGCTCATGGTTGCTCACAAAGCAGTGCATGGTACAGAAGAGTAGTAAACACATCTTTCCCTAGATCATGGCTTCTTGGAAGAGTGAAAAACTTACAGGTCCCCAGAATTAGCTCTGAAAACAGCTGCACAAAAATACTGACACTTGGAACAGTGGCCCCTCTACTTGGGAAGCTGAGCCCTACTTTATCAAGAAATAGGCTAGAAAATTAGCAAATGACAGGAAAAAATTCGGACCATAGAGAGTTCTTATAGTGACAAGGAAGACCAAAACACACATTCAGAAGAAGAAAACAATATCCAAAGTCTCAAAGAAAAATATGAATTGGTCACATACCATGTAAGAGATCAAAAAGGAATTTAAAAATCAAGTAAAAGGGGTAGAGGAAAAATGGCAAGGGAAATGAGAATGATGCAAAAAAAATTAATGAAGAAAGAGGCAACATCTTGGTAAAGGAGGCACAAAAAATACTGAAGATAATAAAACCTCAAAAAACACAATAAACCAAAAGTAAAAGAGACACAAAAATCCAATGAAGAGAAGAATGCCCTAAAAAGCAGAATTGCAAATGGAGAAAAAGACATACAAAAATTCGCTGAAGAAAATAATTCCTTAAAAGTTAGAATTGGGCAAGTGAAAGCTAATGACTTTATGAGATGTCAAGAAACAATCAAACAAAATCAAAAGAAAGGAAAAAAAATAGGAGAAAATGTGAAATATCTCATTGGTAAGACAACTGACCTGTAAATAGATTCAGGAGAGATGATTTAAGAATTATTGGACCTTCTGAAAATCATGATAAAAAAAGAGCCTAGACATTATCTTTCAAGAAATCATCAAGGAGGGGCAGATAGGTGGCGCAGTAAGAGTGCCAGCCCCAGAGTTGGGAGGACCCAGGATCAGTTCAGGCCTCAAATACTTAATATCCACACAAAATAACTGGCTGTGTAACCTTGGGCAAGTTATTTAACCCCAATTTCTTATAAAAAAAGAAGAAGAAATCATCAGGGAAAACTTCTCTGATGTTGTACAGTTAAAGGTTCAAATAGAAATTAGAAGAATCCACTTATCACCTCCTGAAACAGATCCCAAAATGAAAATAGTCAGTGATATTATAGCCAAATTCTAGACCTCCCAGGTCAAGGAGAGAATATTGCAAGCAACCAGAAAGAAATAATTTATGTATTGTGGAGCCAGTCAGGATAACAAAAGACTGAGCAGCTTCTACCTTTAAGGATCTACTTTACAGATACTTCCAGAGAGCAAAAGATTTAGGATTACAACCAAGAATCACCTACCTAGAAAAATATGAAGGGATGATAGCTAGAAAACAAAATTAGGGGTGAGAGAGGAATGTGCAGGGAGAAGGAGAAAGGGAAAGGTAGAATGGAGTAAATTATCTCATATAAAAGAGGCAAGAAAAAGCTTTTTTATGGTGGAAGGGAAAAGCAGGAAGGTGAGACTGAATGAGTGAACCTTAATGTCATTGGATTTAGCTTGAGGAAGGGATAACAAACACACTCAATTTAGTATGAAAATCTATCTTGCCCTATAGAAAAGTAGGGGGGAAGGAATAAGAGAGGGGGAGATGATAGAAGTGAGGGCAAAAGGGGGTAGTCGGAAGCAAACTCTTTTGAGGAGGGACATGGTCAAAGGAGAGAATAGAATAAATGGAGGACATGATAGGATGGAGGGAAATATAGTCTTTCACAACCTATTATGGATATATTTTGCATGACTACACATGCATAACCTATATCAAATTGTTTGCCTTCTCTATAAGGTTGAGAGGGGAGGGAGGAAGGGAGAGAATGTGGAACTCAAAATTTAAAAAGCAAATATTAAAAGTTGTTTTTATATGCAACCGGGAAATAAGATATACAGACAATGGAGTACAGAAAACTATCTTGCAAGAAAATAGAAGGGAAAGGGATAAGAAAAGGGCAGGAAGGAAGGCATAATCAGAATGTACACTGTCTTGGGGTGGGGGGAGAGGAGAGATGGGGAGAAAATTTGGAACTCAGAATCTTGTGGAAGTGAATGTTGAAAACTAAAAATAAATTAACAAAAATATAAATAAAAATGACTGTTTCTCAAACATATAGAAAATGGAGTCAAATTTATAGAAATAAGAGTCATTCCTCAGTTGATAAATGGTCAAAGGATATGAACAGGCTGTTTTCAGATGAAATAATCAAAGCTATCTATAGTCATGAGAAAAAAAAAAAAAGCTCTAACTCACTATTGATGAGGGAAATGTGAATTAAAACAACTCTGAGCTATTGCCTAACATCTGCCAGATCAGTTAATGTGACAGAAAAGGAAAATGACAAATGTTGGAGGAGATGTGGGAAAATTAAAACCCTAATGTGATATTGGTGAAGTTGTATATGGATTCAATCATTCTGGAGAGCAATTTGGAACTATGACCAAAGGTCTATAAAACCATACATACTTACATTTGACCAAGAAATACCACTGCTAAATCTGTATCCCAAAGAGATTAAAAAAAAAAGAAGATGCATACAAAAATATTTATAGCAGCTCTTTTAGTGGTGGCAAAGAATTGGAAATTGAATGTATGTCCATCAATTGGGGAGTGACTGAATAAGTTGTTTTATATGATTATGATGGAATACTATTATCTTTAAGAAATGATAAGCAGGATCCTCTCAAAAAACATGGAAAGATTTACATGAACTGATGCAAAGTGAAATAACCCAGGAGCACATTGTACACTTTAAAAGCAATCTGATATAATGATCAACTATAAATAACTTAGTTATTCTCAGCAATGCAATGACCCAATACAATTATGTAGGTCTTATGAGAAGTGTTGTCCATTGCCAGAAGAAGAACCGATAGAGCCTGAATGCAGATCCATAATATTTTTCTTTACTTTCTTTATTTTTCTTCATATATTTTTCCATCAGTGTTTTCTTTCACAGAATGGCTTACATGGAAATATGTTGTGCATGACTACATACATATAACATGTTAAACTTCTTGCCTTTTCAATGGGGGAGAATAGAGGAGGAGAATTTGGAACTCAAAATTTGAAGAAAAAAGAATGTTAGAATTGTTTTTATATATAATTAGGGAAAATAAAATTTTAAATATGTTTTAAAAAATAATTACATGGAAAGAATTTTAAGAAAGGACATAGCACTGATTCAAGATGTTCCGTGATGATGCCATCACCCTACCACTTTTTCTTCATAAGGAAATTAATCTGGTCAGAAGGATGGGTTGAATTAGAAGGTGTATTAACTCACACAGTAAAGAGATAGTCCAAAGGGCACCAACTTCTTATGAGCTGTTTTGCTTTGGTTATGCCCTAGGTGAACAGGAAGCATGAACAGTTTGAGTCCTAGACTCTCGTCCCAAGTTTCAGGGACAACTTTTCAGATGTCTAAGAGAGAGTTAGCCTAGACTATATGACATAGACTCTAGAAGATATTATTTCTATTGCAAATGGAATAATATCTCAGGGTTTAGAAATATCTTAGAGGTCAATTCTATCCAATCCTTCGATGAAGCACAAATCCCCTCTAAACCATCTCTCTAAAATAATCATTAAAGCTTTTGTCTCTCTAGATAGATATATAGTGATAGAAATATTCAATTACAAGAAACTCACTTCCCTTTAAAATAAATAATCCATTCCATTTTAATAGTTTTATTGTAAGGAAAATATTCCTTATTTCAACATAAAATATCCTTTTCTGTAATTAACACTTATTAGTCTAGTTCTTCACTTTGGGGCCAAAAAGAATAGGCTTAAATAAAGCTATCACTCATACATACCCTGTCCTCCTGCCACCAATGTTCTCTAAGTCTAAACATCTCCAAATATTTCAATCAATCCACTTATGGCATGGTTCTGAGTCCTCTCATCATCCAAGCCTACCTAGTCATTTCTAGACATGCCTCAATAGAAAAATATTCTTTCAAATACCTGGCAACTAGAAATTAATGCCATACTCCACACATGACCTAATCATGATAGAGCATGATGAGGCCATCACTTTCTTGGTTCTGGATGCTGGGTTTCTATGAATGCAGCTTAAGGTCACACTAGGCTTGGGGACTGCCTGATGGTCCCAAAATACTAAAGCTTCCAGGTCTATTCCATATGAATTATTGTTTAGTTACATCTTCCTGATATTGCATGCATGAGGTTGAAATGTAGTAGAGAAAAAGGTAAAAGTCAATATTTACTTTTATTAAATTTTTCTGTTAGATACAGTTAGATGGATTTAGCTTAAAATTTTCTTAATTCTTTTGTGAATCATGTTGGTTAGCTTCACCATTTTCCTGTGAAATGTAAATTTGGTAGATTTCTTATTAGTCCTCAATCATTGATTTAAAAAAAATTGAACACAGCTAAACCAGAGATAGATCTTCATAGTATCCATTTAGAGATTTTCTATCTTTTACATTCAACTCCTACCTCAGATATTTAGTAACTGTGTAACCTTGGGCAAGTCACTTAACTGCTCTCAGTCTCAGTTTTCCCATTGGTAAAATGGTAACAATAACACCTATCTCACAGAGTTGCTGTAAGAATCAAATGAGATAACACATAAAATGCTTTGCAATTCTTAAAATGCTATATAAATGCTAGTGTTAGTCATCATCCTCATAGCAATACATTAATTAAGACTCTTTTGGACTAGATTAAGCAATCAATCTGGCGACCAGACTAATTGTTTTATCATCTGATCCATATCTTTCCAAACTGTTCACAAGGATATTGTATGTAAGAGGTAGATAAGCAGTACAATGGATAGAGCACTGGACCTGGAGTCAAGAAGACCTGAGTTGAAATCTCAAGCCACTCAACAACTATTTGCCTCAGTTTCCTCATCTGTAAAATGGAGATAAGAATGTCATGTATCAGGGGCGGCCAGGTGGTGCAGTGAGTAAGAGCGCTGGCCCAGGAGTCGGGAGACCTGGGATTGGTTCTGGCCTCAGATACTTAACACCCACACAAAATAACTGGCTGTGTAACCTTGAGCAAGTTACTTAACCCCAAATGCTTTAAAAAAAAAGGGGGGGGGAAGGCTAGGTGGTGTAGTGAGTAAAGGTTGACCCAGAGCCAGGAGGACCTGAGTCCGATTCCGGCCTCAGACACTTAACACCCACACAAAAAACTAGCCATGTAACCTTGGGCAAGTTACTTAACCCCAATTGCCCTCCAAAAGGCAAAAAAAAAATGACATGTATCTCCCAAGGTTATTATGAAGATAAAATGAGATATTTGTAAAATACCTTGCAAATCTTAAAATGCTAGTCATCATTTATTATTTTAGGAGAATGGAATAGAAAGAGTATATACATTGTTCTAGATTTCTAGTCACTCTCCTCTCTAATTCACCCTCCACACAGCTGTCTCATTACTAATCTTAAAACATAGATCTGACCACAACATACAATATCCTAACTCAAAAATATTCAGGGATTCTTGCCTCTTGCCTCTCAGACAAAATACAAAATCATTAGCTTGGCATTTAATTATCTACAGAGTCTTGCCCCCTCTTGCCTTGCCTTCATAGTCTAATTTCATATAATTCATTTTCACTTACTCTGATCCTCCTGCATGCCACCAGTCACACACACACACACACACACACACACACACACACACACACACACACACA
>NW_027187360.1:17127525-17224302 GCF_028583685.1 Petaurus breviceps papuanus | reverse complement strand
ACACACACACACACACACACACACACACACACACACACACACACACAAATACACTATTCCATCTCCTTGCATCTACAAGTGGTACTCCAAGTTTGAAATACCTACCTCTTTCCCTTTGCTTCCTAGAATCCCCTAGCTTCTTTCAATATACATCTTCAGGACTACTTCCTATGCAGGTCGTTTCCTACTAAGGATTGGTGGTTAGTACTCTCTTTCACTGGAAATTACTGCATGATACTTGTACATATTTTGTGTTTATTTAATTGGGTATGTCATATTACTTCAGTAGAATGTAAGCTCCTTGAGAAGAGGGACTGTTTCATTTTATTGTATCCCATCACCCAGAATAGTGTCTTAAGCAGACACTCAATGAAAATTGGCTGAATTTAACCAAATATATTTTCCCCAAGGACCTTGACAGTTGAGTAATAATAATAACCAAAATTTATAAAATGATATAAAGTTAACAAGGTTCTGTATATGCATTATCTCATTTCATCTTCATAGCAGCCCTATGAGAAAGAAAATGCAGGGATTATGATTGACAATTTTACAAATAAGGAAATGGCAACACAGTGAGGTTAAGCAATTACTTAGGGGAACCCAGATTCAAGTATCAGAAGCACTATTTATCGCTGACTCCAAGTCTAACCATTTATTCATGATAGCAGAGTGCCTCTCAGTAACCCTGCCACACTGGTTATGTAACACTAGGCAGATTACATTGTGTCTCACTTTATAGTTTTATAAAATAAGAATGATGATAATCATATCTGATTTACCAACCTCAAAGGTTTGGTATAAAAATTAAATTAGTTTGTGTGACATTTACTTGAATATTCAATGAATCTGTGATTTTATCTGTACTCCCTCCACTGAGGCAAAACACAACCCCTCTGGACCTCTTTCTGTTAAATTGTTTTCCAGGTTTTTCCATCTTCTCCTCTCAACCCCCATAGAGAAATTCATTTAAAGCACTGGAAGCCTTCTTCTGAAGTTATTTTAATATTTATTGGATACCAATGTCACTCTCGAGCTGTCCATATATCATCCTTTGCCCTCAGTACACTATATCTCCCACTTCCTTTTCTGCTCATTCATTGTAGCACTTCATACTTAAAAATCCTCGATGATAATAGACTGACACCTGATAATGTCTACCATGCATTTTAGTATGACCCTTTGGATCACTTTCAATTTTGATTCTTCAGAAATCATGGTGTGTCATGATTCACTAAGACAAATAGATGACCTTCTGCCACATCATGTAATTTATTTACTATATTCATTCAGATTTAAAAGGACTTTCACCTATATTTTGTTGTATTAATACCTAGGCAAATATAAGTTGCTATTATCAACATTAAGTACTTGAGAGAGATCTATAATTTTGTTGATGTGGAACCCTTTCATTTCCCACCATCACCCCAACCCACATAGACATGATGATATTTAATAAATAATAACACCCTAATAATAGTTCATATATATGTAAATTTACATAACTTGAAATTACTAAAGTCTTAACATGCTCTGTCTAGTATACATTGTCATTCTATCACTCCATTAATCAATATTCCTTTGTGTCTAGATGGTCAGTCAATTTGGAACCCATTTAATTTTATCATCTTCCAGTTCTATCTTTAAAAATTGTCCATGAGGTTTAAAGTTCATAGAGAATTCCATATGGATCATTATATTTGTTCTTTTCAACAACCCTGGTTGGGGTATAACCTAAAATAATAATTTGTAGTTGAATAAACTGAGGCTTAGAACAATCAAGTAACTTGTAGAGTCAGAAAACTAATAAATGGCAGAGACAGCATATTTTGGTTCACTTCAGACTTGCAATTTCATTGGCATATCAAGCTCCCTGTGAAGAACTTCTGCCAATGCACATAGACATCTTCTTTTCAGCTTAGGCTTAGAGAGTTACCTGACAGTGAGAAGCCAAGGGACTTGCCATGACTCACACAGCCATGATGTGTCAGAGGATACCCTTAAATCAATTTCTTCTACTTCAAATCTATCTATTACTTCCCACTGACTCTTATAAACTTTGAATATCCACATGCAGAGAAGAGGATTATAGACTTAGAGCAAGAAATGACCTAACGGGTCATCTAGTCTAAATCTTTTATTTTATAGGTAAGGGAAAATGAAGCCCAGAGAAGTAAATTAACTTTGCCCAAGCTCAATAACATGTCAATCAGCATTTATTAAGTGCTCACTATGTTCCAGCCACTGTGCTAAAATCTGTAAATGTAAATATAAACAAACAAAAAAAATCCCTATTCTTGAGGAGCCTCCATACTAATGGGGAAGGCAACATAAAAAGGAAAATGAAAAGGAGAAAGTGCCCACAGTGGGGAATGGTGGAGAAAGAAGTTCAAAGAATTAGAAATGCAGTACGGATTGGAATGAAGGAGTGAGCAGGTTTAGCCTGGTCACTCTCCTTAAAATAAAGGTTTCCGAAGGATCTGAGCAATCAGTGGAAGGGATCAAAGTCACACAAGTAGTAAGTGGCTGAGCCCATACGAAAATCAAGGTGCTCTGACCACATGTTTAGATATATAGATCAGGCAGGTAGACAGACAGAGACAGGCAGACAGGCAGACAAAGATAGATGATAGATAGATAGATAGATAGATAGATAGATAGATAGATAGATAGATAGATAGATAGATAGATAGATAGATAGATAAGTTCAATGATAGCTTGACAGAACAAGAAACAGAGAGCTACATAGCCAGATCCAAATATAGATTTAAACACCTACTATATCTAAAACAAAGCAGTTGTGATAAATACTTGGAAAAAATATAGACAGGTATATGACAAAATTCTCACCCTCAAGGAGCTTACAGTCTATTTAATGATTATACAAGTACACATAGACCAAATGGCAATTCAATATAAGGGATTTCATAAGGTAGCATATGATTATCAGACTAATATTAGAGACAAAGATAAATACTAGAATGACTTTGAAAGGCTTTGGAGAGGAGAAGGGATTTAAAGTGAGCCAAGAATAATGGATAGGATTCAGATAGGCAGGTGGACTGGGTCTGGCATACACCTTCTTGAACCAACTGTATTACGAAGTTTTCAGCCTTGGATAGGATAGTCAATTCTGGATGGGGGGAGGAGTGTTTGTGTGTTCACATGTGCGTGTTTGAAAGTGGCGGGGGTGGGGAGGGGATATGGGTATATAGGTAATTGTAGATGAAATCTCTAGCATCACCAAAGGAACTCCTAGTCATTTATAACATGCTTTTGTTGGGCTTCCAATAAGTCTCTGCTCTCCTTGTTCTTCATATTAATAGGGTATACATGATAGACAAACATCTCCAAGACTCTACCTGTTGTTCGCCAAGCTAATTGAGGAGAGCTGTTCAGAGACTAGAAATTCACTAGGCTTCCCATGAGCCAAGCTATCTCAGACTGGCTTTCTGCTATTGCTTTGACAAAATTAATGGGAGATAATAATGCAAGGGCAAATATCCAGGAGGGGAGGGGCAGGGAAAACAAGATAAATGGCAGAGCAAGCCGCTGAAACTGTGCTGAGATTCATTTCTTTGGTATAAATAATAATGATTAAAACCTGGTTTCATAATTCAGAAATTCTGATAAGCCAGTAAATAATTAACAATAACACAAACAGAATAATATTGTGTTTTAGCAAGACAGAGGTTAATTTGAGTCTCGAATGAAGGCTGCTCCTAGTAATTAGGGAGTTGAAGGAGGCACTTGAATTATTCTCCCTCTTTTAATCAAAACAGTAATAATGAGATGCTATGTCCCCATCATACAGGTGATGGTTAAAATCCTCATCACACCTGACAGCCTAATTCAAATTGTCATCAAAGAACCTCAAAAGGATTGAGAGACCCCAGTTAGCTCCTGAATTGTACTGTCATCTTCAATTTGGGTGGCAATCAAAGGGGTGATGTAAACTGAGTTCCTTATGAGGGTAGACTTTAGGCATTTAAAACTAATCATAGTTGGGTGCCTTCCTGTCTCTCCACAATTAATTTCACAATAGCTTCCTTTATATACTCAGACATGACAGGAAGACTGAACTATCTCTTCTCCAAACTCAGCATTCTGTGCCCCATCAATGTTCACTTTTACAGGATGCTCCCATATGCCTAGAATGGATCCCCCCTCCATCTCAGCCTCTTAGAATGTATAGTTTCTTTCAAGGTTCATCTCTGACGCCCTCTTCTGAAAACAGACTTTTAATTTTTTCTCTTCCTCATCAAATTACCTTTCATACCCATTTACACTTTATATTCTTTCAGAAGAATGTAACCTCTTTGAGGACAGAGAGTGTTTCATTTTGCCTTTGTATCCTTAGGGAATATCACAGGGCCTTGTGAATAGCTATTAATGATGCCTATCGGGCTGTATTACAAAAAATATCCACTAACTCCTTATAACACCAATGCACTATTCACAGCACCCATGGTAGCTATGAATATGCTGGTGTACTTGTGAATCACAAAATGTAACAGGCTTTCCACATGGAGGACAGAAACAAAGCATTTATTCAAATACCAGAAAACTGAATCCCAAAATCAGAAAGCCAAATTCATTAGAGTAACCACAAAGTTGGTACACATAACCAATGCAGCAAACACCAACATTACCAAGCCTTCCCAAGCCTTCCCTCTGTCAGAGTTTCAAAACAAAATAGACTCCCTCAAGCAAGAATACCCCTCTCTCACTCATGCTATCTACTCAGCCTCCACACTGCTTGCTCCCAGCAGTTCTGGCTCTTTCTCATCTTGTGCTCAGCTTTTTATCTGGTCATTAGCTCCTCCCTGTTCCACCCCTTCCTGTTGCATTAGCAAGGGCAAATATCCAGGGAAAACAAGATAAATGGCAGAGCAAGCAGCTGGAACTGTGCTGAGACAAAGGCTTAATATAATCAAGGGCAAGACTCAACATGAAACAAGGTGCTAAGTACTTGTTTACTTGCCATTACAAGGAGCAGGGAAGATCTTCAAATCCACATTACCATTACACTACTATAAGCATATAACTCAATTTTCTGAGTTATGTAGGGGCTGGTGTTCCTTAGCACAATTATAAAACCATTAAGGACTTAACTTTTGGAAGGCTAAAAGATCTTTGTCCAATTATTTTACAACAGAGTAGAACTTTCTTGCTATATATGTTCAGATCATACCTAGCCCTTTGGCATATATATAGACACAGTCTGAAGATTTAATTTTATTTTAAAAAAGAGTGGAACCAAGTCAAAGACAGAGTCCTATGGCCCTCTATTAGAGACATCCCTCTAGATGATATAATTCATATATATATATATATATATATATATATATATATATATATATATATCACTTATATAAGATATATAACTTATATGTAGGTGATATAATTACCAAGGGGTTAATTTTTAGGAGAAGTGATAGAGGCCAGCAACAGAGGGAAAAAATGGCTGATATGGCTAAGCTATGTATGGTCATTTGGTTTTAAAATTTGAATTAGATGAAAGATAGATAGACAGAGAGAGAGATGGATAAATGAAAGACAGATAGATGGTAGATAAACAATTTATTAAGCATTTACTATATCGCGATTCAAATACAAGTAACATGGTCTTTGTCCTCAAAGAGCTTGGTTTCTAAAAGATGACCACAATAGATAAAAGGTAGCTTGAAAGTGGGGCAGGGTTCGGGAGAAAGAGCATGCTCTGGACACATCCAGGAAGTAGATATGGTAGCCAAACTATCAAGGCCAGGTGACCTAGAGGCAGATTCCAAGTTTGGGATTGGGGGGAAAGAGATGAGGATAATAAATAAAGTGCAGGTAGCAAGATGAGAAGACTAGGAAGCAATATGAAGATCTAATTTCTATCAAAATAAGGCAAAATCACTTCTTAAGATATCAAGTGATTTCAAGCTGAGTCACAGCCATGGGGTGGGAGAGTTCAGGTGGGGGATCTATATTAGGCAGACATTGTTCACAAATGTGAGAATTTGCTTATTCTCCTATTCCTCATATGTATGCTGAGTCAGAGGGAGTCTTATTAAATATGTTGTAAGGTGTTTTGTTTTATTTTTTAACCTTGTACATTGTTTCCTTCTTTTGTATTCTGCTTTATTTGTTTTATATCTGGTATATAACTACTTTTTATAAAGTTTTTGGATTACTGAGAGCTACTGAAAGAATTTACTTGTTGGTCATGCCATTGGTATTTATTGCAGGTTAATGTCCAAGAGAAGTATAAGACAAAGAGAAACATGCTCACTAAAAGCAATCATGATTAATATAAAGATTATTTTGTATGGGGTCTAAAGATGATGAAACCCTTTTGAGGGATGATGTTGTGCTGACTGCATTAAGCCCCAGACCCTTCCAAAATCTCCTCAATGAGATTCACAATCTTACAAAGAGGTTAACCTAATAATTCATACAGGAAAAACCAAATAGATGAAAAATGATTGAATAGTCCATCTAGCTGCATGATGATTACCATTAGGAATACCTAGTATTCATACTGCCTTAAGGTTTGCAAAGCTCTTCATATTTATCCTTAGAAAAATCCTAAGACATAATAAGTGTTATCATTGTTCCTATTTTACAGTAAGGAAACTGAAACAGACCTCTAATGTCAAGTGTGTTGCCCAGGGTCACAGAGCTATTGTGTTTCTGAGGCGAGATTTGAACTCCAGTCTTCTTGATGCCACATCAAACACTCTATCCACTATGCTATCTAACTGTCCTCTAATTACTATACTAGTACAGAAAATTGGGATGGCCATTAAAGGTGACTAATTAGCTTGTCCCAGAGTAAAACAAAAGGAAGATTATAGGCTGGGTTCCATTAAAATAAATTGTACCAAGCTTGCAAGATTACCAAATGGTTCTACATTGCAAAAACCCCTCACCTACTCAAGAAACAAATGTTATTTTTTCCTGATAATACTTTATGGTTGCAAATATTTGAATACCACAATTTCCATAGAGTCAAAGTTGTGAGTGACTCAAAAGGCAAGGGAGGATTGCATGGTGTCTGCAAACAAGCTGCAGCTTATTCCCTATGTTAGGGTAAATATAATAGTGATATTAGTAGCTAGGTCTCCACAAGGAAAATGAAGTAGAATAATAATTAAGCTTCTATGTGATGTTTTAAGGCTTACAGATCACTTCCCTCACAAAGACCGTGTGAAGTTAAATATTTAAAGTATTATTATTTCCAATTTACGGATGAGGAAACTGAGGGTTAAAGCAGTTATATTTCTAGCCCAAGTTCATACAGTCAGCAAGTAGCAGAGGCTAGGAATAAACCCCATAGTCTCTGACTGGGAACTCATTGTTTTTTATCATTCTTGTTAAAAGCCCTGTCCTCAAGAAAATGTGGGTAAAACCTTAAAATAGGCTGACTATTTGTGAAGTAAATGGGATTAAGCGGGGAGATCAGGCATAGGATATTCCAATTTCATTCAGTGTGAGCAAGATAGAATGGATGCTCCCCAAAAAGCTATTTCTGCAGCTATAATGAAAGGGCTTACTCTCGTGATCTTTGGAGGTTACCTTTCTGTCAGGTTGACTTATTTGGATTCTGAGATAATGGAGGAAAATTGTGATCAGTCTTTCTATTTCTATCCTCCATAGTTTGAACACTTACCAAGCAAACATAGCTTGTGAAAACAGCATTCTGAATCATTCTGGCCGAGAACCCAGAGATTCATGGATAACTCTATTTAAAGGCCAACAGAATCTACAAACCCAACTTAAGGCTCAACTATACTTCTGAAACTCAATTTGAAATACTATTTCTTTCATAACTTCTGGCTTCCAATGAGAGTAGGTATACTAGTGTGCTATATTGGAACAGTGTCTCAGTAATTTTATGACACATGTTTGAACATGATTTAAACCATTCATAAAATAGGTATTAGGAAGCTTATGATTAGATCACTAAGCAATATCCTTTGGGTATGGACTTTGCCAATTTTTGATTTTCTGTGATTCCAGTGACACAACTTTAAGGTAGACTTACTGCCAACACAGACATGAAATGGGGAAGGGGAGAGAGGACAAGAAGAGAGAAAGGGAAAGAGAGGAAAGGAATGAAAATAATATGAAATAAAAGTGATAGAAAGTTTTAACCTATTTTAGTTACTGTCATCAAAAGAAATTATCCAAATAAAAATACAAAGTGAGAATTAAAGTCATACTCCCAAAATCCCAGTGTTTAGCAAGGAAGAACCAAATAAATTAATAAATGACAGAAAGCACTTTCACTCTGGTGATGCAACTGGGGCTTGACCATAGTACGCTGAATTTAGAGGTCACCAGCAGCACTTTAGTCCTTCAGAAACATAGAAATAACAGAACTATGAAGAGCATTTAGTTAAAATAGGGAGCCAGAGGAATAGAGGAGTGGATCAATGGAATAGATTAGGCACACAAGATTCAGAAGTCAATGACTACAGTAATCTATTATTTGATAAACCCCCAGACCCTGGTTTTTGGGATAAGAACTCCCTGTTTGACAAAAACTGCTGGGAAAACTGGAATATAGTATGGCAGAAACTGGGCATAGACCATCATCTAACACCATATACTAATATCAAGTCTAAATGGGTGCATGACCAAGGTATAAAGGTTGATACTGTAAGCAGTCTCCTAAAACAAGGAATAGTTTACCTATCAGACTTGTGGAGAAGGAAAGACTTTATGACTAAACAAGACTTAGGGAACATTCTAAAATGTAAAATGGATGATTTTTACTACATGAAATTGAAAAGCTTCTGTACAAACAAAGCCAATGTAACCAAGATTAAGAGGGAGGTGGGAAATTGGGAAAGAATCTTTACAACCTATGTCTCTGACAAAGGACTCATCTCTAAAATATACAGAGAATTGAGTCAAATTTATAAGAATACAAGCCATTCCCCAATTGATAAATGGTCAAAGGATATGAACAGGCAGTTTTCAGAGAATGAAATTAAAGATATCTATAAGCACATGAAGAAATGCTCTAAGTCACTATTGATTAGAGAAATGCAAATCAAAACAACTCTGAGGTACCACATCTCACCAGTCAGATTGGCTAAGATGACAAAACAGGAAAATGGCAAATGCTGGAGAGGATGTGGGCAAACTGGAACACTAATGCATTGCTGCTGGAGTTGTGAACTGATCCAGTCTTTCTGGAGAGCAATCTGGAATTATGCCCAAAGGGCTATAAATATTTTCATACCCTTTGAACCAGTAATACCACCCCTAGGGTTATATCCCAAAGAGATCACAGAAATGGGAGAAAGACCCATATGGGGGTATATATACAAAAATGTTTATAGCAGCTCTTTTTGTGGTAGCAAAGAATTGGAAATTAAGGGGGTGCCCATCAATTGGGGAATGGCTGAACAAGCTGTGGTATATGCATGTTAAGGAATACTACTGTGCTATAAGAAACGAGGAGCAGACGGTCTTCATATTTACCTGGAGAGGCTTATACAAACTGATGCTGAGTGAGAAGAGCAGAACCAGAAGAAATTTGTACACAATTACAGACACAACATATGTGTGATGACCAACTTTGATAGACTGGACTCCTCTCAGCAATGTAGTGATATAAGTCAATCCCAAAAGACTCATGATGGAGAGAAATATGTGCATCCAGAGAAAGAACTAGAAAGAACTAAATTTATATCCAGAAGCAAAATACCTGATCTTTTTCCTTCTCTTGTTTGGTTTTATGTCCTCTTTACCATTTTTCATTCCAGCTGGTACAATCCATCCTTATAACCTGACTAATGTATAATGTGAAAGTATGTACAGATCCTATACTTGACTATATGCCGCAATGGGCGGGAGGGGAGGGAGGGGTACAAAATGTGAAACTCAAGGAATTGTGGAATTGAATCCTGTAAACTAAAAGGAAACAAATTAATTAAAAATAAATAAAAATAGTAAACAAAAAAAAAGGGACAGAAAAAAAAATAGGGAGCCATTAAAGGACTAATTGAGTCAAGTTCCTTCTCCAATCTGCCTGTACCATCTTCTTCCCCTAACATTCAGCCTCCCTAGCAGCATCTTTATGCTGATGTCTTCAGTAGATTTGACATTGAAATAGGTCTGAAGTTTCAATGATGGACCCTAAATGAATCCATATTACATTAAAGAGATTTATTTTCCCCTGACTAAAGTTGAACTCAGGGGCGGCTAGGTGGCAGAACGAATAGAGCACCAGCTCTGGAGTCAGGAGGACCTGAGTTCAAATCTGGATTCAGACACTTAACACAAAAACTAGCCTGTGACCTTGGACAAGTCATTTAACCCCAATTGCCCGCCAAAAAAAAAAGCTGATCTTAGTGTTTGCTAGTTGCCCTGAGCTTCATTTTTGGTACTTGCATCAAGTTAAAAAGAAAATTTTTTAAATCCTATTAACCATTCAGAATATGAAATTGAAGAAAATTCTTTTTGTTTTTTGGGGTTTTGTTTTTGTTTTTTGCTGTTGTTCTATGCCCCTTTCCCACCTACCAGAAGTTTTGCTATCCCTGGTGCCATTTTTCCCCATCTTTGTTCTTTCTCTTTTTCTTTAAAATATAGTTGTGCTCAATGTGTATACAGTTGTAATTCTGTTGACTTCACAGCAGAAAGTTTAATAGCCACTATGCTTACTAAGAACACATTTTATGCATTTGTAAAACTCAGCACTTTGTAAACCTACCGCCAACATCCCCATCCCCATGAATTATCCTGGATCGAACTGAAGTCAATTTGACTGCAAGGTAATGAATCGGTTTTCCTCTTATCAATAGGACCATTTTCAATAGAGATTTGTTTGTTTTTGAAAGTTTGGGGATGGGGGGTGGAGGAGGATCAAATTTAGAAATGCTAAAGGAAAATTTGAATGATGCTCTAATGAATTACATAGCAGAGTCCTTCACAGTAACAACAGACCATTCCAACATTGAAATTCTAAATTCTTAATGACAAAAAAATGAAGATATAAAGAGTATCATTTCCCCCTTCAGGTTCAGCTTATTAGAATCTGTTATACATTCATTTGTTTAGAGATGGAAATAATCTTAAAGGCTGCATAGTCCAACCCTCTCAGTATAGAAGGAAACTCAGAGCAATTCAGGGCCTTAACCCCGGTTACACAAATGGCAGAAACAGGATTTGAACCCAGGTCCTCTGACTGAAAGATCAATATTCTTTCTGTAGTATGATTTGTACTTTCTTCTGAACCAGGTTGTCTCTCTAGTAGGGAAAGCAGCCATATTTAAATGAAACTAGGAAAGCTTCAGACCTATCTCAATGAGAAATCTGCTGTAAATTCCAAATGGAGGAATCGAGCTATGCAGACTTAGCATACAAGAGATGAATAAACAATATTAGATAGAACCAACAAGTCCTTACTGAGTACAAGATTCCTAATTGAAGTACAATGTGATCATATTTTTGGATAGTGAGTGATCCTATGGGGTATTTTGCTCTTTAATTCAAGGAAGACACTGATGAAAGGATTTCTAAAACAGAAACTTAAAAAGGAGTTTGTCTAATGGTCAGGATTTTCAAACAATGATTCCTGCCAAGACTCAAATCTAGCCAACACACTGGGCAATTAGTTTGGAAACAGGAACTTGAGAGACTATAAATGATAAAGAAAGACTGGCAAAAGCTGGGAATTAAAAAACAATGGCCTGCTGATTTTAAAGTGAGATTGTGATCAAAAGAGGGTCTGCAAAAGTGGCACCTTGGAGCCCTCTCTTGCTTCTTTATCAGTAAGTTCCATACCGAATTTGGACTGTTTACAAGACTAAACAAGCTTCTGGTAACAACCCTGCTAACTCAATCATAATGAAAATTCAGCTGCATTTTCAGTTAGAATGAAGATCCAAGGGTCAGAATTTTGCTGCTATCTTGGATAACAGCACGTAAGGCCAAACAGAATGTTCCCTGATTTTTTTGATCATGTCTGTCTTTCTCTGGGATATTTACAGAACCAGTCCCTGATTTTATCTTTAATCCCCACAGATAACAAGCTGTAGCTCAGATGCCCAAGTTGACAAGGCAGAGAACCCAATGTTCCAGGTAAGAAGAGACTATTATTATTATGTTTACCAACAGCATGAGGCCTGAAAGCTCCAAAATCAGAGCTCTAAAATGTATGTTCAACAAACTAGGGAACAAGGGTGGTACCACAAATGACAAATCAGGAGCCAATTAATTTGCTATGTTTTATTTATTTCCTTCCCTAGGAATCATGTAGTGGAATAATCACAGATTGTTTTAACATTTGCAAAGTTGAGTAATATATTTACTAGTCTGACCTTCACATTAATCATGTGTTATTATTAGTTCCAATCTATATATGTAAAACTAAGTCTTAGTGACTTTCCCCAGGGTTATACAGATATAACATAAGCATTTGAGGTAAGATTTGAATCTGGGTCTTCCTGACTCTAAGTCCACTACTCTATTTACTTCACTATGCTGCCTCCCTGAGAGTCAATAATATGTTTTGGTTTGGTTTTTTTTTTCCAGTATTTTAATACAGGGTGTACCAAAGTCTGAAAGAAGTTTTAAACTTTAATAGTGAGTGTGCACAGTGCTGGACTGGGGCTCTAAAAGACCTGAGTTCAAGGACTGCTTCCAATGTATACTGAATTTGTCAGCATAAGCAAAGCTCTTAAGCTCTTAGAGCTTCAGGCATCACTCTGTGACTGTTAGATATAGACAAATCACTGTCTCACCAGTGATGGGAGTTTCCCCACCAGGAGTGTTTTGTTTTGTTTTAATCTATGAAATCACAGGTCCAGGCCTACTAAAAGTCATGATATTTCAGGGTGCTGTGGTGTCGATCACAAATAGAAACAGATTCCTATGGACTGCATATTGACTTAGAAAACCACAAATCATCAACAACTATGTCAAGTCTCATTTTAATTTATTTTATTAAACCTTTCCAAACTACATTTTAATATGGTTTGAACACACCTGGAAGTTTGTAGGGGTTGCATGGGCCTCGAGTTTAATGCCTTTGGTGTAATAGGATTCGAATTAGAGTCAAGAACTGGATTCATTTTTGACTCTAATAGCCTTCTACAGGGCGATTAAGCTCCCACTGCCTTAGGCAGCTTTATACCTTCGTGGAGGGAGTACCCATGCCAGAAGTTCACAAAGCTGATGGAACAAGCCTTTTCCACAATTACAGTTGCATAGGAGGTAGGCTTAAAAAGTACAGAAAAAATCATCATTCACCTTGCCTTCCACACAATATAGCCAAGGTCTGTCATGTGTCATCTGGAAGCTTAATATCCAGGAAACTGAACTCTAGGCAACAATTTTGTGGGCTGAATGAATTAATGCTCTTCCTGAATTGAAACCAAAGAGTAGAAACTAGAAGAATGGGGCTCGAAAATATTTTCTTTGCACATTGAAAATTGATATTTCCCTCTCCTACCAAACTTCAGATTCCAAAGGATATTAAATAGTACATTAACATTTGTTGCAGTAAATTGTTAGGGAAAACCTAGTAATTTTAATCATATTGTCAAGACCAAAATAAGCCAATGTATCACGTTGTTTCTCCACTTTATGGCTTAATTACTTCAATATCATGCCCACTAGGAAAAATAATAGCTCTGGAGGAGCACTTTTTTATCACTCAAAATTTGGTTAGTTGTGTTTGCCTTAAGATAAAATGAGTAATTACAAAACTCATTAGAAGCTGACAGCTAACTAGTAAGAAAGAAGGGGTTGTCAGTTTATTATAAGTGAGTAAAATCAATCTTTCCTCGATGTGCATAAGGTAACCTCAACCTAAATGTATAGAACCTCCTTAGGATCTAACTAGGTTTTTATAAAGCAGAGGAAAGATGTTTTGGGGAGGGTGGGGGGAAAATAAGAATAGTGATTCTCTAAATTTTCGCAAGTAAAGCCCTGTTACTTAGACTCAATGGTGTCAGCCAGGGAGGGAGGTATCTTTCCCAGGGTCCTGGCTTCTCTGTTAAGCTGGTCAAATACAATGAACAAAAAAAGACAATCCAACTTCTCCCATTAGGGCATGGTTTCAGATGAATCTGTTGGGCTGCAGAGGTTTCTAAGAATTAGTTGTTGCTATTTTAAAGTATCTTTATTGATATCATAATATGTAAATCAGCAGATGCCTAATAAGGCCTTGTTTCTTTCAGCTATTTGATCTAGCCTGCATTTAAGCATTGTGACAAAGGGTTTTTCCTCTACTTTTTCATAATGACTTTGTCCCATCAGTCTAATTCTTTTTGCTAGGAAATAATTTTTATCTTCCAAATAATCCTGAGCACATCAATTCATATTTAATTTCATGAATTTATTTCAAACCTCTTCCTTGCCCTACCCCCAGCATTATTTGGAGAGCCTGACATTCCACTGAAACTATACTTCTTCTACTTAATGTATTCATTAGTTATAATTGCTTCCAATATGTCCTCACCAATCTTAGTCTCCTAGTTACTTAATGGTTTTGATTGGATGTAGAACACTTTTATCTGGGTTAATTTACTATTCATAGTACAATGATTGAGTATTCATTTTGTTACTCAGATTACAGCAGTAAATGGAGTTATATATCACCGACAAGAAAGCTACAGAGTATTTTAATGCAAAAATGCCTTTTAGGCCTCTTAAAGTAAAAAACAACATACATAACCAAACTTTGTCATTCTCAGGATTTTCTGCCCCCAAATCAAGTTTAGTCATTAACCTTACAGGTGAGAGGCAACATGGCATAGTGGGGAAAGGGCTACCCTTGGAGAGCTAGTCAGGAAACCTGGATTTCAATTCTGATTCTGACACTTTCTATCTATATGACCACAGACAATTATCTTAACATCCCCCTGCCCCAAGAAGCTCTCTGATAATATACATTGAATGCAAGTTATTGTTCCAGATTAAGAAAAGGAGTCTCTGAACCAGTTGTTCTCTTTATCAATTAAATCATAGGTCCAGACCAAAAGTGAATATATAAATAAAAACCTCCCATGAATAAATGTGAACCAAATGAATAAATAAACCAAAAAGCCTCCTCGGCCTTGCTTGATCTTTTATCTCAGTCCTAGGAGTGTGCAGGATGCCAAAAGAGAAATATTCCAATGAAGAAGAACCAAAGGACTCAAAGGGGCAGTCTCTTTCTAGCCAATGGGCAACCAGAACCCCCCACAGAAGATTCTTCTTTTTATTGATCCAAAAATCTACCCACCCATTGATTTCTGCCTGGTCTTCTGAAGCAACAATAACAATTCAGTTCCCTTATTTCCATGACTGTCCTGGAAATGTTTGAAGAAGCTAGCATGGCACCCCTTAGGAGGCACTCAATAAATATTTGTTGATTGAGTGGTACAGTCCAAAGCAATATACAACTTTGGCACTGACCACAGTGATTGGAAGTTGCGCAAAGGGGGAGCATCATGGAGGTGGTTCTATTAATCTCACTACACACATACCAGCAGGCTGCTCAGCCCTAGTGTTTTTCCAGCAAATAGCTGGATACATGATTGATATTGATGGGAAAGAAAAGTGTAAATTAGATAGCAGCTGACAGCCTCACATATCCAAGGGGATTAATCTAGGATCTTCAGTAATCACAGGAGCATGCTGACCCATGGGAACGTAGCTGCCTGACAATGCTACAAAAGTCTTTTCCACTGCTATTATGAAATCCACTTTTGCGGGACAAGATGATAATGGGATTGTAAATAAATATTTCTGCCACTGAATATATCTTAGAATAAGCTCCTCAAAAAGGATATTTAGTCTTTGTGTGCCCTGTACTGTGGCCAGGGCTGTCTGAGTATTTAAAGAATGAACTATAGAATGATGCATAATTGAGACCAATTTAGGGGGTCACAAAGGCTGCTTTTTTTCTTTAAAGAGCTATATAATGTTATGATGCTAAGAAGTGTTCTAATGGGCTTGAGCATCTATTTTTGTGACAGGTGGGAAGATCTGGGGAGGATGAAAGGAAAAATAATGTATTAAGTACCTACTATATCCCAAGCATAGTCCTAAGAACTTTATAGATATTTTATTTGATCTTCATAACTATCCTGGAAGGTAGATGCTATTATTATCCCCATTTTGCAAATGAGGAAACTGAGATAGAAATCAAGTGATTTACCTAAGGTCATATAACTAGAAAGTGCTTGAGGTCAAATTTGAACTCAAGCCCTTCTAACTCCAAGCGCTATACTCTACCACTGAACCAGCTAGCTGCCTAAAAGGAGCCTGCCAAATGCTATAGGATCATAAATTTAGACCTGGAAAGTACCCTAGAAGTCGTCTTACCTAACCCTATCATTTTATAGATGAGTAAACTATGCCCTAGAGAAGCTAGGTTACTTGCCTAAGGGATCACAAGTAGTAAGTAGCTGGGTAGTGCAGTAGTAAGAGTGCTAGACATGAAGACCTGAGTTCATTTCCTGCCTCAGACACTTCCTAGTCTTGTAATCCTGGACAAGTCATGTAATTTCTACAAATCTTAGTTTCATCATCTGTAAAATGGGTCTAGTTATAACACTTCCCATAGTAGGAAGGATCAAAGAGATAACATGTGCAGTGCCTTGCAAAGCATAAAGTACAACATAAATGTTTGTTGTCATTATTATAAAATAGTAGAACAAGGATTTGAACAAAGCTCCCTGATGCCAAATCTAACAATTTCTACATGTGGAACTAGCCCGTAGAATCAGGTACTATGTTTCTATTGAAGACAATTCCTCCTCCCCCAATTATGTCTTTCACTGACTTACTACCTCTCCCACTCAAGCATTACTTACTTTGGGGATTTCCATCTTCAGTGAACCAAATGGGATTTTTCTTCTGGTACAAAGAAAAGCTGAAATCTCGCTGGAATAAGAAGCTAAAACAAACAGAAACATCTTTTTGAATAATGAGTTGAATGTTGGGGAATGTTCAGGCATCAAGCTGATCAGTTCTGGTCATTGAAGACCAGAAGTTCTGAAGTACAGAATGTGCAGCTAGGTGGCACAGTGGACAGAACACCAGACATGGAGTCAGGAAGACTCATCCTAAATTCAAATCCAGCCTCAGGCACTCACTTGTTGTTTGACCCTGGGCAAGTCATTTAACCCTGTTTGCCTCAGTCCCTCATCTGTAAAACGAGTTAGAGAAGGAAATGGCAAACCACTCCAGTATCTTTGCCAAGAAAACCCCAAATAGGGAATGTGACTGAAAAATGACTGAATGACAACAGTATGTTCTGGAGTCATAGGGAAATCTTTAGGAAAACTGTACCCTCTCTCTCTCTCCCCCCTACCCCCACAAAGATTCACAAATACCTCCAATATGCATGAAGTCAGCATGATCCATTCTAGCCATATATCAAAATTAACTCATCGAAAGGGAGAACAATAGAACTAAACAGGGTTTTAGGAGAACCAGCTGAATCAGAAGTGATTTGTCAAAGACAACTATAAATCAGCAACCCCACCTTTGGGGAGTAGTTTTTGTTCGAAACCTGTGTTTCACTAGATGTTAACTGAGACAAATGTTCTGCTCTGTGTGTTTTCCTATTTTAATTGAAGGAAAGTAACTAATTATCTCAGAGAAATAATTATCAGTAGACGACAGCCAGATATTTTCAGGCAATGACCCAGAGGCAGCTTGGGGCATTTGATAATCTAACCAGTCATTATAAGGCATGATATTCAAATTGGGCTGACATCATGGCACCAGGAGTAACCTAAGGAATTGGGTAGAGACAGATTTGAAGAACGATTCTTGTCAGATTTCTGAGATTCCAATTGAATGTTACGGGTTCCTAATTAAACTCAACATTCTTCTGACATTGGTCCTCACAGTAGAAACCTTATATTTTTGTGCCTTCTTTCTCAGATTATCTTCCATCTCCTCTGCATACATCATATGTGTATGTGATTACTTATATATTGTCTCTCCCCTTAGCATAGAAACTCCTTAAGGGTAACTATCATGTTGTTGCCTTTCCTTGTATCCTCATCATTTAACACAGGGTCTGGCACATGCTGCTGTTGGCTGTTGATGAGTCATTTCAGTCATGTCTGACTCTCCATGACCCCAGTTTGGGGTATCTTGGCAAAGAGACTAGAAAAAATTGTCATTTCCTTCTCCTGCTCATTTTATAGATGAGGAAACTGAGGCCAACAGGGTTAAGTGACTTGTCCAGGATCACAGAGATGTGTCTGAGGCCAGATTTGAATTTAGGAAGGTGAATCTTCCTAATTCCAAAGCCAGTGTTCTATCCACTATTGCTGACTACAGTAGCCATGGATACATTAATAGAAATCAATATGCATTAGTATGACATCACTATGTATCATATGCATGCAAGTAACAAAGATGTTTCTTAGTGGAAGAGGACTTTCTATGAGGTTGTTTTGCTTAGCTTCCCCCTCCCACCCCAGAAAATTCATTTTGTGTATGGGAGTAGAAGTGGGGTTTCTTTGGGTGTTTATAGGCAAGCACCTTCTGTGTCCAAGAGGCATTTTCATTATATGCAATATTTTAAAATACATTGCTAACAATATGAAGAAGCATATCAGAAATAAGTTATTTAGACAAGACCTTACTTAAGAGATTCAGTAAAAGGAAAGATCTTTGTAGGACAGGGCTACAGAATTTAAATCTGGAAGGGACCTGAGCCATCTTGGATCTTAGTTCAACTCCTTAGTAAAGCCAAAGGTAAGGAAAATAACACCCAAAGAGATTGCCCGAGGTCAAAGAGGCAGCAGTGCCAAAATTTGATTTCAGAACCCTAAATCCCAAATTATGGTAGTCCAGAAAAATCTCTGGTTTTCCAAGGTTGGCCTTTATTTGGACAAGATTTGCAACCTTGGGCAAGTCATTTAATCTCTTGTGAACTTTGTTTCCTCGTCTGCAAAATGAGAGGGGTGGACTAAAAATCTTGTAATCCATGTGCTCACAGTCTCTGCTTTAGCAATGCCCCTAACACTAGTTTCCCAAAATCATCAATAAAAACTTCTAGCCTCAATTGCTACCTCCCTGCCTATGATAAAAGAGGTAGGGAAACTGATCAGATATCCTTGAATGACATAAAACAAATCTAGCCTATTTTGATATCATTAAGTAACCCTCAGGAATTAAGTATATGAACAACTGGGCTATCAGATCAGGTGGCTACCTCTCATTGGATGATTCAATATCTTCCTCTTCCTGCTATACCCTAAAGATGGTCATATGCAAGGCTTGCACTTTATGTGCCCATCTCACTCTTGAATTCTGGTTCTATCATTCTCTTGCTTGTGACTCTGATAATAAAAACCGAAGCTAGAATTTACATAGTGTTTTCAGATTGGCGTAGCACTTTAATATATGTTAACTTGCTTGACCTTCACAACAACCCTGTGAAGTAGGTGCTATTATTACCTCTACTTCATAGGAGAAGAAACTGAGGCTGAGACGTTCAGTATGTGGACAGGGTCATACAGTTAGTAAATATTTAAAGCAGGATTCCCTCTCAGGCAGAGGAGTGTACTGAAGCCAGCTGGAACTGGCTCTAGAGAGCCCAATTGTTAAATATGCAGTGTGAGCATTTGCACCTCAGAAATCAGCAAAGGCTATATATAAATCAGAGTTTGATTTATTGTTTTGTTGATTTTCTAGACTCAATAAAGTGATGGAGAAAATGTTAATAATGCCCATTAATCTTAAAAGTATGTCATGTATATATTTCTTTTCCAGATTGCTGTTATTAAAATTTTACCAGCACACCCTTGAACTCAGGTCTTCTCCAGTCCAGCCCTCTATCCACTTTATCACCTGGATATATTTTTGTCCCTTCTTTCTTTCTCCCACTCCTGCTGCAGCTGGTTTTCTCTTGTTAAATTCCATAATTTGTGATTTAAAGGGCACCTATACTAAAAGCCTTTAACTCTGCTTTAACATGTATGTTATTCTTCTACAGCAATCTCGTTAAGGCCCAGCAAAGGACTAGAACATAAATCTAGTTCTTTTTTTCCCCCAAAATAACATGCTGCATCTCTCACAAGTTTCTAGCTCAAGGATGAACAAACAGAAAGGAAAAGGAAATTGAGTTCATCTGAGTGGGAAAATGGAAATTCCCTGAGTGGAAGCAAGCACAAAGAGGTATCCTTCACAAACAAGGCCTCCTTATAGGAGAGACTAAAGTAATTTATATAGAGCACAAGAGCTTGGATAATCGATTGACTCACTAAGTACTGAGTTCCCTGCTGGTTGTGGATGGTGCTTTTAGAAATGTCTTTTAGGTCCAAGCTCTAAATACTGAGAACAAAGTAGGTAAAATAAACCAACCAATATTCTTTCTGTGGTAAGTGAATTCTAAGTGCTGTAATATTGCATAGACATTATTTTGAGGCTATTTGAAAGAATGGGTAGGAATCATCTATGCACAGAGGTAGAGAAAAAGGAATGAGCAAAGCTGAAGATTGTGGCTAATGCCTAAAGTTCACCAGAGTCGTGGAAGTTGACTACATAATACTCAATTGAAAAATTCCTTTTTGTAGGTAAGGAAAGAAGGTTGCAGGGAAACAAAAATTCATTAGGAGATTAGTATGTCACAAAGTTGAAAATGTCTTAAAGTCAGATTGTAGAGAGTTAAATATTAAGGTAGATAGTTTATGCATCACTGTATATAATGGGGAATAACCAAATTGTTCATTTTGGTAGTTTGTTTTGGGAGGAGATGATGCGGTTCATAATGCAAAATATATGATTACCCTGTCAGTTCTGGGAAGGATGATCAAGATAAGGGGAGAGACTGAAGACAGGAAACTCTATTCAGAGGCATTACAATAGTTAAGTTAAGAGGCTAGAAGGGCCTGAGCCAAGGCAGTGACATTAGGAGTGGTAGGAGGAAGTTGTTGCATAGATGGAATCTATAAAATGTGGCAGGTGACAGACTCTTCCCTTTCTCCCAGCCTGTGTATCCAAAGATGCTTCTGTGTTGTAAGAGTAATATCTATCCCCACTCGGGCAAGGCCAGGTTTTGTGTTCTTGCTGTTTCCCCTTCCTCAAAAAAGTCAATGAAACTGCAAAAGTCTTAAATGATCCAGGGAATGAAGACTTGAAATACTGAAATCGCTTCCTGGTCATTTAAAGGCACAAGGAATCAGTAACCAGCATAAGGCATGGGACTGACCAGTATACCACCATGGCTACAGAAGAGGCAAGGAAACTGTGCCCAACTGAATCAATGCTATGCCCCTGAAGAATATAATTTCCATGAAATTGCTAAATAAACTTCTCTATTCTTTGTTGATGGGTCTATGAGTGTCTCATTTCATTCCAATGCTGAAATTGAACAACTGGATTAGTTGGAGTCAGGCCTAACCCACAGCATTCTGAGGCTCCAATAATGGGTGACTGGGATGATAGACATCCCCCATCCTCATCATACTTTCTGAGAGAGGAATTTAATGCTTTTTTCTAAATAATTATTAAACATTTAGCATAGTTAATGTCATTTAGCTAGTAAGCAATTTTCAATGTTTTTTTTATAGATTTTTGGACTAAATAATCTGTTTATGGAAACTGGAGATTATAACAGAGGAGCTTCAGGCTCGTTATACCTCTTTTCCCCTTTTTAAATAATTTCATTTTTCTAGATTCCACTGTTTTCAAAACAGGTTTGCCCTGATGTTGAAATGTATTTATAAGAGTATGATCAAATCATTTCTCCTTTAAAAAAAAAATCAAATAGATGTTGTTTTTTTCATAACATTGGTTACTAACATTTGTGACCTTAAAAAATGTACAATACTTGATTAACTAACTGATGAGGAAATAAACAATAGTAATATGTGACCTTTAAAGAGCATCTGATGCCTAATGAAAAATATTCAATACAGAAACAGTTTAGTTCCAACTTTGTTGCTTCCTGTATCTCTTGTCTACTTCCTCATTTTTTGGTTATTTTTTTCCCATTTTGAGATAACAGATTGTGCTAAACCCTACTGAATTGTGCTACTCAAACCTGGACTATTAAAGGCCTCACATTGCCCTTTTATAAAGATTAAGATTTTTTTAACTCAATAAGATGGAAATTCTTTCTAGCAATTTGAGAGGCCCCTTGGGGGGCTCTACCTCTCTTAACTACCTTGGAAAATAGTGAGCTCCTTGTTTCTAGCAGTCTGAAGTTGAAAAAGAATCACCTTTTGTACAGGATATACCAAAACAATTCCTAATTTAGTGTGGGTCAGAATAGAACTCTGAAGTCCCTTATCACTCTGAATTTCCATGATTTTATGTCATATGGAGGCTCCATGGAAGTAGTAATCTGATGTCATATTGTCGTTAGGAAGTAACCCTGAGTTCCTGAGTTCTCTCAGCTAAAGGCACATTCTAAATACCTGTATTCAAATACTATTGCTGTGTGACCTTGGGTAAGAACTAATTTCTTCATCTATAAGATAAGGATTGGTTTAGATGGTTTCTAAGTTTTCTTCCAGCTCTGGATCTATAATTCTAAGCCTCTGTGATCTTTTGATCATGAACTTGGTGATATATCTTTCATCCAAGAAACAATCTGACTCAATGAAGAGAGACTCTACCATCCAAGCCTAAGAAAGGAAAAATTTGGAGCCATAACAACTCTTGAAAACCTTCTACTCCATCACAGAGGAACTGTAGAGGATGCCTCTGGGGAGAGTACCCAACCTAATTGTAATATGAGACTTAAAGTTATTTCCATTAGATTATCTTTATTGGTGGAGATTGAATGCTCAAAGCATCATAAAGGAGAAGCACCATGAAGAAGAGGGTCCTAGATGAAGAGAATTACTGTGGGAAGAAGTCAACATATAACCTGGTATCTTCTGTCTCAAAACTGGAAGCCCTTGACATCTCCACCCCTTATGTTGGCATGACACATTGAGTAATTATTCTCTACCAGTAAGGAGAATCGTATGCAGTCCCAGATTACTCAATGAAATCAGAGGTCATTTGCATATTTCATTATGACATCCGGAAAGGAATGACTCTCATAATAATCCCGAAGCACAGGTCTGACCATGTCATTCCCACACTCAATAAATTCTGTAATTCCTATCACTTCTAACATCAAAGGCAAACTTATCCTTTAACATGTCAAATCCTTTGCAACATGGCTCCAACCTACCTTTCCAGACTAATTCTACATTACTTGCTTTTCCATATAAATGGTCCAGTCTTCTTGCTGCTCTCCAAACATATTGCTGCATCTTCTCTCAAGTATGGAATACTCTCCCTCCTCATCTAGGTCTGTTAGAATCTCTAATCTCAAAAAAATCTTAGCTCAATTAGCCTTCCCTATTGCTAGTTCCTTCTGCTTACTGCTAGTTCCTTTCTTCTACTTTGTATAAATCATGCATATGCATAGTTATTTTCATATCCTCTGTCCCATTAGAATGTGAACTTCTTGAGATCCAGGTTTGTTTTTGCCTTTCTTTGTATAAACAGCATTTATTTAGCAGAGTCCTGAAAGGCAATAAATATTTAATAAATGCTTGCTGACATCCTCCCATCTACTAGTATCCTACCTCCCCAAAAGAAATCCTTTTAATTATTTTATATGTTTGGTTGTATTATAATTATATATTGTCTCCTCCAATAGAATGTAAGTTCCAAGAGAGCAAAGGATGTTGCATTTTTGTCTTTTTATTTCCAGTGCCTAGTACAACCCTTGTGTAATGGGAATGTAAATTTTTAAGATCTTCCCTGCCCCAAGGCTTAAGTGCACCTGGAACCTGTGGTGGGAGGCTTATTTCTCAGGAGATACTTTGTGATTGGGCAGTGGGTCAAGAAGGTTGTTACATTCTCCAAGCCAGGAGAAGGCTATATAAGCCCTGATGTGAGGCTTTGCCTTGGGGCTCACTTTGAGAAGTGTTGTGTGATTTGACCAGATGAGACTCTGGGCAGCCATTGTTGAGAGCCCCCTGGCTTTGAAAAACCCAGATGTTGATGTTTCCCTCTCTGGTACCTGGGATTAGGTATGGATGTAATGGCTGGATAGTTTGGAGGACTGTCTACTTGATATGTTTTTTTGTTTTCTTGTAACTTCTTTCTGTATACTCTGAAGTTCGGGGTGCTGACCTTTTCCGCCTGAACGAGGTAAATGATATATGTTTGATTGATTAAAGTAAGCTTGTTAACCCATTTTGAGTTGCTTTCCTTTATCAAAGCAGATCCAAGAACCTCTGTTGACAGCCACCCTGGGGACACTGGGGTGCTTGCCACTACAAACCCCAAAAGAAATCCTTTTAATTATTTTATATATGTTTAGTTGTATTATAATTATATATTGTCTCTCCAATAGATTGCAAGTTCCAAGAGAGCAAGGGATGTTGCATTTTTGTCTTTTTATTTCCAGTGGCTAGTACAACCCTTGCCACATGGTAGGTACTTAAAAAATGCTTAAGGATAGGGTGGCTAGGTGGCACAGTGAATAGAGCACAAGCCCTGAAGTTAGGAGGACCTGAGTTCAAATCTGGATTCAGACACAACACTTGCTAGCCATGTCACTTAACCTCAATTGCCCTTTCTTCCCCCCCTCCAAAAAAAAGTGTTTATGAGTGGATTGATTTCTCCCCCCTCATCCTTATTCCTCAAACTCTCCTGAAATTGTATGATAGGACTGCCAAAAAGTTACCAAGAAGGGAGCATCTACTCCCAACAGGTAATAGTGCTTACTCCAAGATCAGTTATAAATGGCACTAGGCCATTGGGCAAGGGGAAAGGAAGCCCATATATGGCTTCCAGATCTGGAAAGGAACAAAATGTGCAGTTTACTAAACATACCACGTGGTAAATACCCAATGACTCTTTAGTGGATTCCTAATATTAACCCCAGAGAGGTCCATACACCCTCCACCCTTTGAGTGTCTATGACTTTTCTGAAATGAACACACAGTAGACCTAGGAGAGTTACCAAAAGACCTCTTGGGTAGTAGATATTTTTTTTTATCATTGTTGTTAAGTTGTTGTCAACTCTTCATGACCCTGTGAACCACAGCACACCACTGCTGTCCATAAGACAAACAGGTTAAGTGACTTGCCCAGGGCCACCCAGTTAATAAGTGTCTGAGGTCAGATATGAACTCAAGTCTTCCTGACTGCAGGCCCAATGCTCTATCTACTTTGCCACCTAGCTGCCTCTGAGGCAAACAGAAGTTAAATGACTTACCCAGGGTCACACAACTTATAAGTGTTTGAGGCCAAATAACTCAGTTCTTCTTGACTCCAGGCCCAGGGTTCTATCACCTGAGTCATTTAGCTGCCTCTAGGAGATACTTAGGACCAGATAAGTTTCTTTCTTCTGGTAAAAATTAGGCTTTCTATACTTTGTGTATTTATCCTTTTCATCTTTCTTAATTATTTCTTCCTTTCTTTCTCTCTTTTTAAAAATTTTGTTTTATGTGGAAGTTAACTTTTCCCTTTTATTTTCCACCCCTGTTACTGAACAGATGGGCATCTTATTTGGGATTTTGTGACTATCTCCTATTCCCACCTCCAGCTTTGCTGTTAGGAAGAGTTCTTGTTGGGGAAACAATTCACTGAACATAATGCTCGCCAGGAGACCAAAGCTCAGATTTTCCCAGAGTGTTTCCTCACCTCCCCCTTTTTTTCCTATGAAGGTTTCTTATCTTGAATTCAAAGAAGCAGCAAAACAAAACCAGCCCATAGTGTGCTGAGAACAGGTCTACCTCCTAATGTTTAGGTCAACAACAGTTGTATCAATAATTAGTATTGTACTGATCCACATTTTCCCCAAAATCTGTATTATATAAAACTTAACTGCATTCTATAACTAGTCTTATTATCATCATATATGCCTATACATTTTTCCCATTAATAGACAACTCATTTTATGAACTTGGCCAAAACAGGGAGGGTATTATTATATTTGTACCACTAATTTGTACCATATTTGTTCTTTTTTAATCCTAGCCAAACTCATGATGTTGCTACAAAATGGGGCAGGGGACAGGCACGACAGCACATACCAGAATCTCTGTTACAGTGGTGGTTAAGGCTGGTAAATCATTTGCATTCCAGAGTTTTGAGCTGCAATGTACAAAATCACACAGGTGTCTTCATTAAGACCAGCACCAATGTGGTGAACACCCACGACCATTTAAGGATGGGAGAAATAGCCTGCATCTGAAACAGTGTAGGTCAAAACTTTCATTCTGATCAGTAAAGGGAGTATGGCCATGAGTGGTCCCTGAAATTGTAACCTATGTCTCAGAGACAGAGAACTCTTGTGTAAAAAAAAATAAAATTAAATAAATAAAAATTTAAAGGGATAGGCATGGGGAGCTGTTACCTAAGAATAAACTTTGCTTCAACACATTCAGAGTCTGTAATTTCACTGGCATGTGTGTTCCTGCCAGTATACAGCTTTGTGGATGGGCTTCAGAGTTGCTATAGGTCCAAATTCATTACCCTGAAGCCAACCTGGCAATGAGCCTCTCCAAGCTCAGCTAGGCTGAATTTTTAGGCAATAGACAACAGAGCATGTCATTAGACCAAATCTGAAGACATAGGCATCAATAGACAGAAGTTTAGGCATATCTGTTTCCTGTGGGGTGCTTTCATTTTGCCCCTGAAGGAATGTTTGCCATAAGGTGTGCTGATATGTCTGTTCTGGAAGTATTTCTATCTTGCTATGACCTGCCAGATTATTTGCTTCACCAGCTGAACCTTTGATAACCCAGGCTCACCTGCACACTCTCATGAATTACTGGAGAAAGACCCTTCTGTTATTTCCAAATAACAGTATATCAGGAGAAAACTCAACTTGGTTCAAAGCTAGACCACAGATGTAAACATTGTACTCCATGACTATGTATATGTCAGTCACTGGGAAGGCTATTCATTTTTCCTGTTAGATATATCATCTTCATAGGGTTGAAAGGCTACTTTTTCCTCATTTTTCTATATTTTTTTCCATTTTATCATTATAACTTTAATTCCATTCTTGCTCTTGAGAAGATCAAAAGGACTGAACATTGAGAAGATACCCTAATAGTTATAATAGGGTCTACACTTTCCCCCAAATTATCATAGTCCAATTGCTTTTCTTCCCACCTTTTTCCTAGAAGCCTTTCATAAGACATGGGGTTGAGTAAGACATATAGTGATTTCCTCTGACATCTTTCTTGCCACTCTATCTGAAGTCATTTAATGGCCCCAAATCTCAATTTCTTCTTGTTTAAAAGGGAGATAATGTGAAGAAAAGGATTGGTCTGAGGCCTGTCCTAGTACAGTCTCCAAATAATAGTGTCTTCCCACCTAAGGTTACCTTGTATCTGTTTTGTATATGCAACCATATAAAACTGTGCGTGTGTATTTTTAATAGAAAAAAAAATTTCCTTGTATATTTGCTTACAACATGAAATTAAACCTGTTTCCATGACAAGTTCCATTGACAAGTTCCATGTCAATGGAGTCAAGCTTTGAGAATTTCAACCAAGCTAAATATCAGATTGAGTCTATAGTCTCAATTTCTTTCATTAGAATATAAGCACCTTGAACTCGAGAACTGTTTTGTATTTATATCTCCTAGTGCCTGGTATATAGTGGGTGATTAGTGAATTTTTGTTGATCAATCAACTAGTTAATAGAAATTAATATAAATGCAAGCTATCAGACTTCTGGAAGGGGAGCCAAGATGGTAAGAAGAGAGGAAACATCTGAGTTCTCCCAAGATTCCCCTCCAAACAAGTGTAAAGTAATGCCTAAAATTGAATTCTGGAACAGCACAGCCACAAAAAATCAGCGTGAGATATTTTTCCAGCTCAAAACAAGTTGGGGGTTGGCAGAAATTGTCTGTGATACAGGGGGTAAGACTGGTCTAGAATCCAAATGGAGGCAAAAACAGCTGTGGGCCTTGGAGAAAGGGACAGCAGCTTTCAAAATTCTCAAGCCATAGATGGTAATGGGAACTGGCAACAGGTCAGAAAGTCACTACAGGAAACCTCTGTGCTATCAATGAGCATAAGACAGGGCAATGTTTGGCAACTCCATTGCCTATTCCTGCTTCCAGGTCAAGGTTTAAGGTTGGAGAGGTGTGATAGCTGTGCCAAAGGAGCAAGGGCCCTGTGGAGCAGTTTTGCTTTCAGTCCCAAGGAATCAGGGACCCTGGGGCCTAGTATTCATTGCTACTTCAAGGGATCAGAGACCCTTCCTGGGTAAGGATCAAAGAACAAACTAGGCGAGTAGTGACCACATATCACCCCATATCATACCACTTTGGAAGCACTAAAAACTTTCAATTCCCCCAGAATTAATTCTGAAAATAGCAATGCAAAAACCCCTAAAACTTAGGACAATGGTTCCCCACCCCCACTGAGGAACAGAGTTCAACTTTAAAATAACTTTCAAAGGCAAGAAAAATGATGAAAAAATTAAAAATCAATAGCCCCCCCCAAAAAAAATTTTTTTAATACAATGATGAAAGGAAAGGTCATAACACAAATTCAGGAGAGAACATTGTCAAAACAGCTACAAGCAAAGCTTAAAGAAAAATGTGAACTTAATATAAGCCCAACAAGAATTATTGGAAGACCTAAAAAGTGATTTTAAAAATCATAGTGTTGAAGGAAAACATGAGGAGAATAAATGAGGGACAAGAAAATTATGAAAAGATAATTAATAGCTTGGTAAATGTGGCATAAAAATACTGAAAAAAATAAACTTAAGAAAAACCATTGGTCAAATGGGGGAAAAGAAAAAAAACTTCATTTATGAAAATAATTCTTTATTTTCAGAATTGGTCAAATGGAAAAAGAAGTACAAAAGCTCACTGAAGAAAATCATTCCTTAGTAATGAGAATTGGGTGGGAGCCAAGATGGTGGACCAAGCAGTAAACTACTACAACTCTCCCATACTCACCTCCAAACAACCATAAAATAGAGGCCTGTAGCTCCAATGCAATATTTACAGCTCTCATGAACACAATAAATACTATGACTATAAGTATCGCATGACATTCAATCGCAAAAGATAATGAACTCTCCAGATAGAGGATAGAACTGAAGCATTTATTTAGACACCAGAAAACCAAATCCCAAAAACCAATAAGCCAATTCCATCATAGTACCAAACATATTCAGAAGCCTTAATAATGCTGAGAACCACAGCATCCTTCAGCCTTCCCACAAAACAATACAAGATCAATATTTACTCAGAAACCTTCTCTATCTCCTTAATGAGCATCCTCTCCCCCACCATCTTGCTAGCTCTGACCAGCTTCCTATGGGCTTTGCTTCCCTTTAGCAAACTCCTCCTACCACAGGCTCCATGTGACCACATGCAGCCTATTAGGGGGCAGAGTTTATCTTCACAGCAGGGAGGCTTACTGCGGGTTTTGCTCTACCCTTTAGCAAATTCCCTTCATCACAGGCTCCATGTGACTACATTCAGCCTATCAGGGGTCAGAGTTTACTTTCAAAGCAGGGGAGGTCTTCAAACTCCCCCCACCCAGGTCTATTAAGGGGCAGGGCAGATCTTCAAATTCCCATTCCCATTACAAGGCCCCAAACAAATCCTGCAACAACAAAATTATCAAAAAGATGGAATGAAACAATCGTTTAGCCCAACAAACTTGAGGGACAGACAAGAAAGGTTCTTCTCACTTGGGTGAAAAGGGAGCACAGCCCAGGATGGGAAGCATCGTAGCAAGGAAGCAACAAGCCCTACCTCAGTCAACCAAGTGAGAGACCCTGCACCCCAGTGTGATGGAGCAGGCAAGCACTATGACCGATGCAACCCCTACGTTACTTAGCATAGCCAGGGGAACGAGTAGACTCCAGCTCCAAGAACCACCATATGCTTCTTTGAAGCCTTAGGCAAACTACATCCTCCAGTATGCAGACCTTTACATGCTTTGCTATAACCCAGGCCAAAGAGGTAGATGCTAAACAAAAGAGTACCTAAGAAAAACAGGCAGGCAACAACTAGTACTGGCCCCCATCATGCTTCAGGGTAGCTGTAGTGCCAATGTAATATTTACAGCACCAACAGTCACTATAAATATACCTGCATAGTGCTCAATCACAAAAATATAACAGACTCTCCATATAGAAGACAGAAGCAAAGCATTTATTCAAACACCAGAAAACTGAATTCTAAAACCAGTAAGCCAATTCCATCATAGTAGCAAAGAAGTTAACAAGCCATAACAGCATAGAGAACCACAGCATCTGTCAGCCTTCTCATAAATCAACACAAAACCAATATTTACTCACAAGCCTGTCTCCCTCGAATGCATCCTCTCCTCCCAACCATGTCTAGTTGCTCTGACTCCCAGCTTCCTGTGGGCTTTGCTCTACCCTTCAGCAAACTCCTCCCACTGCAGGCTCCACCATGTGATTACATTCAGTCTATTAGGGAGCAGAGTATATTTTTATAACAGGGAAGGTCTTCAAATTCCCTTAGGTTTATTAAGGGGCAGGGAAGATTTCAAATTCCCAATTTGAAATTAAAGTAGTAGAATGGAGGGAAATATAGTTGTCTTTCACAACATGACTGTTATGGAAGTGTTTTGCATGACTACAGATGTATAACCTATATCAGTTTGCTTGCCTTCTCAATGAGGGTGGGTGGGGCGGATGGAAGGGAGAAAATTTGGAACTCAAAGTTTTTTAAATGAATGCTAAAAAATATTTTTACACACCACAGGGAAATAAGACATACAGGCAACGGGGTATAGAAATCTATCTTGCCCTACAGGAAATTAGAAGGGGAAAGGGATAGGAGAAGGGGACAGGTGGGCGATAGAAAGGTGGACAGATTGGGGGAGGGAGTAATCAGAATGCATGTCATCTTGGGGTCAGGGCAGGGGAGAGATGAGAAAATTTGGGACTCAAAATCTTTTGGAAGTAAATATTGAAAACTAAAAATTAAGAAAATTTTAAAAAATAAATTAAAAAACTTCAAATATAGAGAAGTCACAAGCAGGATCACACAGGACATAGCACCTACAACATTAAAGGATCAGAAGCCATGGAACATGATATTCTAGAGGGCAAAGGAGCTAGGACTACAACCAACAATCACTTACCCATCAAAAATTAAACAGAACCCATAAAGAGAAAAAAATGACAATTCAATGAAATAGAAGGATTTCAAGCCTTTGTAAGGAGAAGATCAGAACTATACCAATAATTTGACCTCCAATATCAAAACCTAAAAGAAGCATAAACAAATAAAAAGGTAAAAGAAAACAAAAGGGATTCAATAGAACTAAACTGTTTACATCCCTACACAGAAAGATGATGTTTGTGACTCTTAAAAAGTGTATCACCAACTGTACTAATAAAAGAAATATAGAGATAGAGGATATGGGTTTAAGGTAAATTTGTGGGGTTGATATTAAAAAATTAAGACATTAAAAGAATCCCCTGATAACCTCCTGAAAGAAATCCCAAAATGAAAACTCTCAGGAATATTATAGCCAAATTCCAGAGCTCCCAGATAAAGGAGAAAATATTGCAAGCAACCAGAAAGAAAATTTTCAAATAGCATGGAGCCACAATCAGCCTAATCACACAAGATTTCACAGCTACCACTTCTAAGGAACAAAGTGTTTGTAACATATTCCAGAAGTCAAAGGTACTTGGATTGCAACCAAGAATAATTTGATCAGCACAACTGAGTGTAATCATTCAAGGTAGAAAATAGATATTTAATGAAATAGAAAACTTTTAGGCATTTCTAATAAAAAGATCAGAAAAAAATAGAAAATTTGACTTTCAAATATAAGACTCAAGAAATATATAAAAACATAAACATGAAAAGAAATCAGTAGGGACTCAATAAAGCTAAAATAAACTTTTTTATATATTTTTAAATGGAAAGAAAATAGATGTAACTCCTAGGAACTTTTTCATTATTAGGATAACAGGATTCTACATACACAGACAGTACAGGAGTGGGTGAATTAATTTTGGATGATGTAAAATAAAATATGTAAGAGAAAGGAGAAGCACTGGGAAAAGACAGATTCACTGGGAATATCATCTCATACAAAAAGGTATACTAGAGTTTTTTACAATGGAGGGTAAAATGGGGTGGGGGTAGGTAGCACTTGAACCGCTCTCATCTGAATTAGTTCAAGGAAGAAAGTCCCATTCTTCAAAAGCTTACAATCTACTGGTGTGTGGAAAGGAGGACAACATGCACAGAGACCAGTAAATATAGTACATATTAAAAGCAGTTTCAAAATAATTTCAAGGGAAGGCAACAAGAACTTGAAGAATTAGGAAAGCCTTTCAGTAAGAAGTCAACTATGAACTGAACATTTGAAACAATGAGGAATTGCAAGAGGAAGGGGAGTATTCCAAACATAGGAGTCATCCTGTTCAAAGACACTGACACAAAACATGAAATATCATTGGTCAGTGAAGAGCAATTTGGGTAGTTTTGCTGGAAAATAGAATACATACGGAAGAAAAACAACACAACAAAGGTTTAGCACAATAGGTTGGAGATCTCCAAGGGTTTAAAATGCTAATGGGAAGATTTTACATTTTAACCTAATAGAAATAGGGAACTGCTGATGTTCTTTGAGCAGGGCAGTGACATGATAAGATGTCTCTTTTAGAATGTCATTTTGGTCACTGTATAAAAGATGTGTTGGAGAGTTTTGATAGAAGAAAAACAATTGGAAGGTTATTGTAGTAGTGTAGGTGAGAAATAATGAGCCTTAACTAGGGTGGTTGCTGTGTGAAAAGAGAGAAAGGGGGAGATATAAAAAATGCTATGGAACTAGAATCAACAAGATGTATAATGGGAGAGGGAGAGGGGGAGAGGGAGAAAGGAGGAAAGGGAGAGGGAAAGAGAAGAGGGAGAGAGGAAGAAAGAGGGAGAGAGGGAGAGAAGAAAAGGGAGAGAGGTATAGGGGGAGAAAGAGAAGGGGAGAGGGGGAGGGGGAGGGAAAGGGAGAGAGAGAGAAAGAAAGCAAAGAATGGAGGATGATTTCCAAGCTGCAAAACTGGGCAACTGGAAAGATGGTGGTAAAAGTCTTGTAAACTACTCAGCAGCCTCATTCCTTTATACCATGACTACTTTAAGCAGAGAGTGGGAAGTTGTGGGCATAGCAAGCAATGATTAACACCAAATAAAAAACAGTTTTCAACTTAGCAGGTAGGCTATTGATGTGGGAGTCATTTCTGAATCAGCTACCTATGTGCCATCAATTTATTTGACAATAGACCAGTTATCTAAGTGAATCAACTTGTTAGAAAAGAGATTGAAATTAATAGTAAAGTCAAAGAAAAGGTAAAATTTAAATGAAGTATGCAGTGTAGTTGGAATTATTCTAACATGGAAACAACCTATGGATGCGAAACGGGGGAGGGAAATAGGCATCTACATAGTCTGTAATTACTATTTACCTATTTCCTTTAACTGATATAAAGCAATCACCACATTGGGTAGGCCAATAAAGCCCAGAAACCTCTTACATCAGAAAATACTTGATCTTCTTGACAAAAAGAGAGGCATTGCAACTAAAGACCATAATAGTTTAAAATATGAACTTATATGAAAAGCCTTATAGAAAAGATGGTTAGAGATAATGAGCCATTTTGTGCCATAACAATAAAGAGAATAAAGAATATTCAGGAAGCTTGGTATGAGGCCCAATTGAGCCAGATCATCCCAAATGCTTTCAAAAATGACATTGAAGAAGGATAAGAAACAGATGGAAAATGGAACAGATCCCTCAGTATTTCTGTAACACTGTTTTCATTATCAGCAACAATAGAAGCACTACATTTGATCTTTAACATCTCAGTTCACATGTACTATATAAGGAAGTAGAAATATCATTAAAAAAGATGAAAACAGAAAAGGTAGTTGGGTCAGTCCAAGAATACACAAGAAGTTTTTTTTTTTTGGAGATGACACATTTTTGAAGACATTAAGAGGCTGACCCTCAAGATGCTTGAAAGTGGAAAAGATAGTGGAAGATACCATGGCAATATTGATTATTTTTTAAAATGCTATCTCTAGGCATCAATCACTAATGACCTATATGCCTCCTTCCACATCTCCACGAAATCATTATAAAAATAATCTACATATGTAGTAAGGGAATTCTTAAAAAATAGTGATAACGGACTAGTCAGTCTTATACAAATAACATTTTAGATGACTATATCTTTCCTTGCACACTATTTACTGAGACATGCAAAGAATACAAGATTCCCACTGTGCCTATATTCTGTTACTGGTGAAAAGCCTTTTTATTCAATACAATGAAGGGTAACTTAAATGTTCTTATTCAAGTTGTGTCTTTTTCTTATGCTAAAATAATATAAGATTCCTTGATATATGCAAAAAGATTAAAGTTATCAATATGCATTGAGGTATAAATTAAGGGAGAAAAATTTATAAAGGATATTTGTCACAGGAATGGATGACAGAGTCCCATTGTAAGAGGGATTCCTTATAGATGGTGAGGTCCTTCTGATGTTTTGTGGATTAAAATTATATTAATTGTATTAAACGCCAAGATACTCTTTAACACCTCTTTAATAATATGCACAACCACACAAAAAAGTTCAACAGGATGATCTATATAGGGAAAACCAAAAGAAGGAAGAATATCTATTGTTCAAATTAAAACTTAACAACCCATTGAATTAATCACTTTATATATCTTAGATACTATTTATGTATACTGAGATAAACTCAGAATTGGATAAGAAAAGAAAGTATACTGATTAGCATGTCAGAAGCTAAGCAGTGGTTAAAATTATTGCAAGTGTTCCTTGAAACAAATAAAACACATTTTTAATTTTTTTTCTTTCTTTCTTTTTAAAGTACTAGCATTCTTCCACCAATACTATCTGGCTTTGAAAAATGGAAGTACACAATCTCCATTTATCAGATTTACAGGTAACCTGAAGGACAATTGGAATACATGTGGTGGATATAACTAAGTGGTAATATATTACCAACAATGTCTTGAGTGTAAAATATGGCATAAAAGATAGCCAGGAAATGTATGTTCTGGATAAGCTGGTCTTGTAGCAAAAGCAAGAAATAACAAATGTTCAGCCTGCAGGCTGAACTGATACTCAAGTAATGTTAAAAGTTTTCAGTGCATTGGGTTATTCATCTGCAGAAGATTTATTGGAAGACATGGAAAACAGTAGCACAGTAGAGGAAAGCATGGATCTGGTAGTCATTTTCATTGGAAGTATGCACATTGATGAGACCACAAATCAATCGAGGCATTTTTAATACATAATTATTTTCACAGCACCTACATATTTTACCTCTACATATTAAGTGCTTAATAAATATTTATGAGATAGTTGGATAGCAGCTCCCATCCCCAACCCCAGATCATCAGCAGTCCTGCATCTTGCTAGCCTTTTCTTTGCAGCCATCATCCAGGGGAGTAAATGCTGTGGAGAAAGGGTCAACCAAACTCACAGCTACCATCACAACCAACAGCTACCAGAGTGGCAGGCAATGAGCAACACTAAAGAAATAAAGCATTCTGTGTAAGAAGCAGAGAGCAGTATTGCCAAGAAGATTAAACTACCAATACCTCCTTTCCTTGGACCACAATGCAGACAGCCTAGGACAAGGATGGGGAACCTGCAGCCTCGAGGCCATATGTGACCTTCTAGGTACTTAGGTGTGGCCTTCTGAATGAGTTTTATAGAACAAATCCTTTTATTAAAGGGATTTGTTCTATGAAGTTTGGATTCAGTCAAAGGGCCGTACTTGAGGACCTAAAGGGCTACATCTGTTCTCGAGGCCACAGGTTCTCCATCCCTGGCCTGAGATCTAGAGCCAAAAAACCCCAGCTATTACAATGTCCTACAGATCACCATGCCAGCTATATCACTGAGGTGAGTAACTCCTATAGAGTTAGGGACCTCCATCCTCAACACCACTAACACCAAACAATGACTGACTGCTAGCAACAGGCAATTGTGCCCAAAAGCCCTGGAAATAGCAGTGCCCCTTAGACCACCAATCCTGCTACTACCAAGTTGGTCCCCAAAACCATTGTCCAAAGGAATGTCTCCTGGGAAGATGTGATCTGTCAGGTGCTTCTTCAGGTGCCCACCTCCTCAACAGCACTGGCTACTAAACACACAGAAAAGAAAGTTATTACCACCAAAGTCCTTAGCACTGTCAAACTATTTAGCATCAGAAACTGATACAGATTTTTATGGAAATTATATTAATAAGATGTAATATCATTTGCTTTACTGTTCTCTACAGACTATTAGACCTGCCCATCTGATTTACAGCTGAAGGCTCATATATATGATATCACATCTCATTAAAATGTGAGCCCCTTGAAAACAGGGATTATATTGCCTATTTGCATCCCCAAAACTTTGCACTTAGTAAGAGCTTAATAAATGTTTTCTTCTTCATTCATAAAAAAAATCATTAGTGTTATGACAGCTGAGTTTAAAGCCACCTCTTCCTGTGGGATCTTTGGGAAGTAATTTAACTTTTCTGGACCTTAGTTTCTTCATATGAAAAATGAGGAACCTGGACCACATGATCTTGAAGGTCCCTTCTAGCACTATATACAATAATCCTGTGATCCTATAAATTCCTTTCAAGAGATTTTAAGGACACTGCCTATATTTAGGGGCAGCATACATTTGTAACAATATGGTAATCCTGTGAAATAAACATTTTGCCCATTTTAATTTCTTCTTTTCCCCCGAAAGACAGATCTAAAAGACCCTATTTGAATCTGTGGTGCAGAGAAGAGAGTCTTGTAATTAAAAGCTGAATGTCAGGTTCAGTGTTTGCCGGAGATGAATTTGGCACATCATTATAGCTGTGCATGGAACATAATTGTTACTATTCTTAATATTGTGATAAACAATCATGACAATAAGAGCAAATTCATCTTTCTTAGATGCACTGCAAGGACCCACTTATTCTTTCTGTAAAGGATGAAAATTCTGTGTCTCAATGTTAGTGGAGTTTTTTTGGAAATTTTTTCTTGGAAAAGGACCTGATGTGGCCAGTACAAAGAGAATTTTTTATGCTTTGATGAGTGGATGCCAGAAAGTATATAAAAACAACAACCACACCCCTACCCAACCCATCAGATTTACTCCTTACATTTACTAACAGTCTGTTGCAATGAAATAAAACATTGATACCTGTATTGTGGGCTTCATTTAAATGACTTAGTAAGAGGAAGAAGGCCTGGTGCTTTGAACCAACTTCAATCTGGAGAGATAGCTTTGCATTTAAATGCAAAAAAAAAGGTTTTCAAGTGTTCTTTTTTATTATTTCTTTTTTTAAAATAACATAAGTTTGGAGTCAGCAAAAGCATTCTTGAGTAGGAGCTAGCTGAGATGTGTGGAGATCTACAACTCTGTGGGGATGACTGAAGCAGCTGGAGTCCAGGAGCTGCCTGAGATGATTCAGACCAGGAAACACATGTCTCTGGAATAAAGAAAATGCCTAAATTTGTGGGAGGTAAGTTGAGCTTGAACACAATATTACCTCTCTGCCTTCCCAACATCATGATTTCCTAACTTTTAATAGATTTTGTTGACTTTAGGACTCTGACCAGGAAACAACTGACGTCCTCAGATTAACTCCTTGGAACTCACATAATCCTTCACAATTGACCTCAAGCTTACTTTTGTTTTTGTCTCTTCTTCAAGCACTTATTAAGCACCTACTAGACTTCAGGCTCTGTGCTAAAATTTTGAAAAATATATCCCTGTTTTCAAAGATTTCACAGAAATAGAATATTTCAGCCTCTTTTTTGACCTCTCCCAACTCTTACAGTTTTCCCTCCAATGTGTATTGATAAATTGTTATTACACCAGAATCCACAACCACTTTCAAGAAGATAAATGAATGAAAAAGGCATTTATTAAACACTTACTATATACAAAAGGCTAAGTACTGATATGAATATAAAAATGTTTGTCTCTATTTGCAAGAAACTCACATTAAGATGTAAGAGAAATGATTATTTCTCTCATATTAATAATCAATTACTGAGTTAGGACCAGGATTTTTTCAGAAGTCTGTAGATTGTTCAGTCCCAAAGAGCATTCTCAATGGATTGTCCAAATCCCCAGGGTACATGTCTTTTGATCCTGAGTGGGAGACCCCACACAATTAGACAATCTTAAAAAGAATCCAACCTAAGTGAATTCCATCTCAGAGTAAGTCTGAGTAGAGGTGGACCCATTTTTGTCTAGATTGCTCTAATCAGGGGTAGTCTGGATAAGAGATAAGTCTCTTTATCCAAGACTGAGTGATCAGAGTTATGTTTCCCAGACCCTAACTAAAAATAAGTCCACCTCTCCTTATAATATTCATTCTTTCATTACTTGTTCACCAGTCAAAGTTGATTGCAACCCTCAGGAACACTCATTCTTCCAAGGGTGTATGATTGTTGAGTAGGTTCCATTAGAGGTCTTTGACATTGAAGAGTGCCACTGACCACTTTTATTAATTATCTGCTAGCATGGTGTAAATAAGGAAGATTTTATTATCCTTTTAGAGTTCAGTTTCTCAGGATCCATGGCCATGGCAATGTCTAATTTCCAGGTGTTAGATATAACTCTCAGAATAGCCCCAAGTATTCTAGATAGTAGTTTTTAGAATCATAGTGATAGACAGTCCTATTGTGACTGTGCCATGAAATATGGGGGTGACATAATTGATATTTACTACACTTGCACAGAATGATGACATTGCAAAAGTTAACCTGTGAGCATCATGTTGGCAAGACGCCTTCTTTGTCTGTTACCCCATAAAGCAAGTGGGCACTGGTTAATGAGTGGGGAAGCCATAGGAAAGCCATAGAGGAATCTGTGACCAGCCCCCATCAAGGCTTGAGGGCATTTAAGGGAGGGTACAAGCTATGCCTGTCTCAATTGACCCCATCAAGACATAGGGATAGTTTCCCCCCCTTCTTACCAGCCCCTGTGAGAAGGGTGATTAGGGAATGCTGTAGGAGTTGATGTTCCCATTATCAGAAAATTCCTCTGAGAAGACAAGACTATAATAAAACTGATTATTAACCCCTCTGAAAATGTCTGCCTGTCTAACCAGATCAAAAGTGAACCTGTTAGAGTCCCAAACCTCCATTGCCTCCTATGTGTTATCTATGAAACACATAATTAATAAAATGATTAATTACTCAGAAACTATATCTCTTAAACTTTTTATATGTCACAAATGGGAGAGACAACATATTTAAAAGGTTTTGGCTACAGGTTAGATAGAAATGTCCCTCAGGAATAGCTGCAGCGCCTAGGATGGGATCAAGGCTAAAGGTCTTGGGAGGGAGGGAATCACTGCTATTCTCAAGGCTTTTCAGTATAGTGTCTGCTTGTACAAATATAGGCTATTCCTAATAATCTATCTCCATAAGGGCCTGAGATGTCTTGAAAGACAATATAGGAAACGTATCCAGTGATATGTCAGCAAAAACATTATTTAGTATTTATCTAATAGACACTGGGATTCTGAATCAATCCAGAGGGCCCACCTAGCCAATTAGAGCTCTGAAGCTCAAAATGATTTACTTATGACCAACTGCCTATTGTTCTGAGCCTTTGAACTGCTGTGTATCCTGACTTATTTTTTTTAATATTATCTTAGCAGTTTATTTCACAACTATGAATAATGTCAACCACCAAGGCGAAGTAGACTCAAGTAGTCACATAGACTTACTTTTTTTTTTTCCAAATGCTTTATTAACTTCTGGTTTACATCACTAATTTCTGGAAGATTTTGAGTTACAAATTTTCTCCCCATTTTTCCCCTACCCAACACCCCAAAATAGTGGTCCCACAGAATATCCCCTCCTCCAGTCTGCTCTCTCCCACATTTTTTACCATATCTCCTTCGACTTTTCCAGTAGGGCATGACAGATCTCTATGCCCCAGTGCCTGTATATCTTATTTCCCAATTACATGTAAAGTAGTATTAATAATAGTGTGTATATATATATATGTATATATATAAACATTTGATTTTAAAACTTTGAATCGCAGATTCATTCCCTTCCTCCCTTGTCACTCACCCTTACTGGGAAGATAAGCAGTTCAATATAGGTTGTACATGTGTAGCTATGCAAAACATTACCATAGTAGATATATTGTAAAAGACTGACTATATTTCCCTCCCACCTATCCCACCTCCCACTTGTTCTTTAATCTACTATGATTCTGTACCTTTTCAAAAGTGGGTGCTTCCAACTTCCCTCCCCCCCAGCCTGCCCTCCCTTTCATCATCCCCCCTCTCAGCCCCTTCCCCCCCTACTCTCCTATGGGGGGAGATACCTTATTTAGTGTGTATTTTATTCCCTCCCCAAGTCAATTTCAATGAGAATAAGGTTGACCCATTCCCTTTTGCCTTCCTATTCTTCCCCACCATTGTAACCATTTTCCCTTGCCTCTTCTTTATGAGATAGTTTACCCCATTCTGTCTCTCCCCATCTCCTCTCATTATATTCCTCTCTCATCTCTTAATTTCACCTTTTAAGTATCCTCCCTTCCTATTAAATTGGTCCTGTGCCCTGTATCTATGTATACCTGTAAACATATATACACACATTCACATATGTATTCATATGCCCATATACCTTCCATTATAGACTTATGTGTGTGTGTGTATTCCCTTCAACTATTTTCATACTGAGAAAAGTTTCATCAGTTACAATTATTGTTTTTCATGTAGGAATGTAAGTAGTTCAACTTTGATAAGTTGCTTATGATTTCTTTTCCCTTCCCTTCTCATGCTTCTCTTGCTTCTTATATCCGAATGTCAAATTTTCTATTCAACTCTGTTTTTTTCATCAAGAATATTTGAAAGTCCTCTATTCCACTGAGTGACCATATTTTCCCCTGAAACATGATACTCAGTTTTGCTGGGTAGGTGATTCTTGGTTTTAATCCCAGATCTTTGACCTCCGGAATATCATATTCCAAGCCCTCCAATCCCTCAGTGTACAAGCTGCCAGATCCTGTGTTATCCTGATTATGTTTCCACAATATTCAAATTGTTTCTTCCTGGCTGCTTGTAATATTCTCTCCTTGATCTGGGAATTCCAGAACCTGGCTATAATATTCCTAGGAGTTTTCTTTTTGGGATCTTTTTTGGAGGTGATCGGTGGATTCTTTCAACCTCTATTTTACCCTCTGGTTCTAAAACATCAGGGCAGTTTTCCTTGAGAATTTCTTGGAGGATGATTTCTAGGTTCTTTCTTTGATCATGACTTTCAGGTAGTCCAATAATTTTTAAATTGTCTCTCCTGGATCTATTTCCCAGGTCAGTGGTTTTTCCCATGAGATATTTCACATTGCCTTCTATTCTTTCATTTGTTTGGGTCTGTTTAACAGCATCTTGATTTCTCATTAAAGTCACTAGCTTCCATTTGCTCCAATCTAATTTTTAAGCAATGATTCTCCTCAGTAAGCTTTTAAGATTCTTTTTCCAACTGGCAAATTCATCTTTTTAAGGCATTCTTTTCCTCATTGCCTTTTTGAGCCTCTTTTGCCATTTGAGTTAGTCTATTTTTAAGGTATAATTTTCCTCAGTCAGGCTGTTGACTCTCATTTCATAATTTTCTTGCATCGTTCTCATTTCTCTTCCCGATTTTTCCTCCACTTCTCTTACATACTTCTTAAGGTCCTCTATGGCCTATAACCAGCTCGAATTTTTCTTTGAAGCTTTTGGTGCAGGAGTTCTGACTTCAATGTCTTGCTGCTGTTCTATGCTTTGATCCTTTTTGTCCCTAAAATAGGAGTGTAAATTTGGGTTGCTCTGTTTATTTTGCTTTCTTTGCCTGCTCATGTCACCACTTAATCACTTGACCCCTGGCCTTTTTGCCACAGTAGGATTCTGCTACCAGACAGGAGAGCTTCATCCCAAAAGCTGGGATTTTCTCAGCTGCTGAAGGTTATTAGTTGAATGTCCTTTCTGAAGCATCCACATGCTCTGGCAAGATGGTCGCATACCCCAGCACCTCCACCCTAGACCGTAATCCAGATCCAAGCAGGTTAAAGCAAGAGAGATTACCCCTCACCTCTCAGACTGGTCGCTTGGTCCCCTACACTCTGCATGCCAGGAGCTGAAGCTGCCATGTGGTGGTGGCTGTTGCCTGGCCAGACACCTCAGTGGCTTCTTGCCCTGGGAGCAAAGGCTGACAGCACTCCCAACTACTGGATCCCAAAGTCCACACTGCACTGACCTCTTACTTTGTCCTTAGCATCTATGTGTTAATAGTTATGGAAACCGCCCCAGCTGCTGGTAATCTGAAGTCCCTCCAGCCAGTGGTTGGCCAGGCTGCCCTGGGGTTAAAACCTCCAGCTCCCATGGGGCAGGGCTCAGTTCCCAGAGCACTGTGCTCACTGATTCCTGCCAGCCTGCAGTCTGTCCTCAGCAGAAGGTTAGCTTCTCTGTGTCATTTTGTGGGTTCTGTAGCTCCAAAGTTTGTTTAGAGACCCCTTATACATGAATTGGGGGAGGTGAAAGCCAGAGGCCTATGGAAGTCCTGTTTCTACTCCACCATCTTGACTCCTGTCCTGACCTATTTTGTATGTTTTACACAAACCACATATCAAAATGCTTGCTTTCCTTGTAGTATTTCATCGGGCCTTAATGTTTCCTTATATTAAATGGTGGTCACTATAATGTCATTCCTTGGAACTGTAAAGTTATTTTTGCTGATTGACACAGTTTATTGTATTTTTTAAATGCATTGTCTTGAGTCATTTCAAAAAAGAGACACTGGTCCCAAAAGGCAGCAAAACTTCCATTGGGTAAAAGCGCCAAAGGAATTCATGAATTTGGGAGCATTAAGTCCTTCTAGGAGACTGTGAAGGAGAAATAACACACTTATTTGTGAATATATCATTCTACACTAAAGAAGCTTGAGGCAATCCTTAGCAAACAGAGCTAAGAGGCATATAAACCACACTTATCTGGCTTTTATGCTTCTAAATTATTTTCTTGCATAGTAATATAACAATGAGAATAATAATAACCCACATTTCTATAGTGCTTATTATGTGCCAGGCACTATGTTTAACACTTTACAATTATTAACTCATTTGATCCTGACAGCAACCCTAGGAGATAGGTACTATCATCATCCCCATTTTATAGATGAAGAAATTGAGGCAAACAGAAGTTAAGTGACTTGACCAGGTGTACTTGAACTCAGATCTTCCTGTTCCAGGCTCAGTGTTCTATTTACTGGGCAACCCAGTTCTCCCTAGATACATAGACTTGAAGAGATCTTAAAAGTCACATAATACAGCTTCTCACCCGATGTAGAAATCTTCTCTACAACATTCCTAATCAGTGTTTTTCAATCTTTATTTAAAAGTTTCTATACGTCACAATCACAGAATTTAAAGCTGGAAAGTATCTTTAGATTGGAGATGATACAGTCTTTTCCTTTTACAAATAAGGAAATTGAGTTCCACAGAGGTAAAAGGACCTTCCAGAGATCACACAATTAGTTAGTAGCTCATGTGGAATTTGAACTGAGGCCTTCTGATTCCAAATCCATTGCTCTTCACTATGCTGCTGCTTAAAATCATGACTTTTGGAAAGCAGGACATTCTGCCATTGTGCTGCTCTAAATTATTAGAAATCTCCTTCTTACATAGAGTTAAAATCTGCCTCCTGATAATTTCTGCTTACTGGTCCTACTTCTGAGACCAAGTAGAATAAGTCTAACCTGTCTTCTATGTGACAATCCTTCCAATATTTGAGGGAAAAGATGATAACTTTCCCCTCCCCACAAAAAATCATCATCATCATCATCATCTTCAGACTAAACCTCCTCAGTTTCTTTAATCAATCCTCATGTGGCATAGCTTCAAATCATTTCACTCTTCATTTTGTCTTCCTCTGGACATTCTCTACCTTGTCAGCATACTACCCAGTCTTCTGTGGCCCTCAGAAATGACCACATTACTTACTTACTGCAGGTTGGACTGACAAAAAGACAGAGACAGAGAGAGAGACTGAGAGGGAAAAGAAGGAGAAAAAAGAGAAGGGAGAAAGAGAGAGAGAGACAGAGAGAGAAAGTGGGTATAGTCATAGGTTCATAGATTTAGAGGTGCAAGTTGTCTTAGAAGTCATTGACTCCAGCTCTCTCATTATACAGATGGGCATTACTTGTTTTGAATACTATAACTTTATTAATACATCCTAAAATCACACTATCTTTGTAGCAGCCGCCTTATAACTGTTAGCTTATATCATGCTTGAAGTTCACTAAAAAATCTGGTTATTTCCCACATGATCTACTATTAAGCTGTGTATACCCTATCGTCTGTTTGCACAGGAAGGGAGGGGGAGAAAGAGAGGAGGAAAAGCAAGGGGACAGAGAGAGATAAAGGGGGAGAGAGAGAAGGGGAGAGAGAGAGAAAAGATATGCTGATGTTTATTAATCACAATATATTAATAAAAATGCATTTTAATTTGTCATTCAGGCTATGATTTTTTTCAAAATAAACATAACTTTGCAATTGCTTAATAAAAAAATACAGAATGATTCTTCATATAATCACCTTAAGCTTAACCCTCACCTCATATACTTTAATTATGCATAACAGATAGCCAAACTCCTTTGCAACAAGCAGTCCTTCATTACCTGTAATTCCTATTTTATAACTTTTTTGTTTGATCTGTTCCAGGATTCATTCGGAAGGAATTCAACAGAATAAATTATCATTCTCCCCTACCATTTGACTACAGCTTTGAATATATAATGTATCAACCTGTGTATATTATTTATGAAACATTGATTGTTATTCTATCTCAGTATTCCTTTAAGGACTTGAGAATATGGACTTAACAAATTCCATCCAAAACACAACAGTGGCCTTGGGAAACATCATAAAATGGTGACCAAGTGTGTGGATTCTTTCAAATCAAGCCACATTTTAGTCAACAAAATATTTTTCTAGTTGAATAAAGTCCTTATTATCCTGAGCCCTGAGTGCTTTCTCTCTTGTCTACAGGAATCATGATTTAATAGAATTCTCCCAAATCTACCTCTAAAGATACACCTCTAAAATTCAAATATTCAGTTTTAATCTCTCTTCTAAACACTAATCACATATCATTAGTAACTTTAATCTCTTTCCTAAGCACGAATCAAACTTTTCCTCTTAGATATCCCATTAACACTAGGTATCTCAAATTCAACCTGTCCAAAACAGGACATTGAATTATCCTTCAAATTTATACCTCATCCAAACTTACATGATTACAGGACCACAGATTTAGAAGAGGAAGGGACATTGGAATTTATCTAGTCCATTGCCTAATTTTACAGCAGAGGAAACAAAGGCCCTGAAAAACCATGACTTGTCCAAGATCATACAGTTTGGCAGAGCTGGGATTCAAACCCAGATCTTCTGACTCCAAATCCAAAAGTCTTTGCATTGTACCACAATATTTCTCCTATTTTTGTTTAGAGTAGCACCATCTTTTCTAATCACTCAGCTTTCACCTCAATTCATCTTTGCCTCTTCCATTTCCACCCCCCAAATTCAATTATTGCCAATTTTGGCCCATTCTACCTCTACAACATCTCTCACATGTGTCCCCTTTTTCCTACTAAACAGTTACCATCCAGTTTCCACCTGAAAACCACCTATCACCTGAACTATTGCAGCCTTACTTTTCTCCTTTCCCAAATTTAGCCTCTCCTTAACTGATAAAATAAACCTCTTACATCATAGATTTGATTGTAAATATTAAAAAAATGACTGAACTTCTTGTTGGTGATTCTCTATCATACTCCATCCTCAGCAAAACAAATTATCCTTGAGGAATTCATTCTCCTAATTTTGCTTTGATTTCATGTGCTTAATCTCCTTGGTTTCCCAACTTCCTGGATTTATGTGCAACATCATAAATACATAATACACAAAATACATAGTACACAAAAATAATAAAATACAATAAAATATGGACTCCTTATCTTTTATTTAAGAGCGACATCAATCCGGATATTTCTCCCCTTCTGGTATTAATTTATCCCACTCCATCTTCATGAATTCCACACTCAAGATAAACTGGATTACTAGGCATTTCTTGAAATTGATACTCTATTTTCCGCCATGATGTTTTGGTAAAAGCTATTCTCCATGGTTGAAATATCCTCTTTCCTCATCCTGGCTACTCAGAAGGTCCCAAACTTAAAATAGAGTATATACACTTCTTTCCTGAAGTCTTTTTTTTGCCTTCCTGCTCCCCACATGTCAAGTCCTTGGGAGCTGTGGCTAATCTCATCCATTTCCATTTCTCTTGTGTTATATTTTGTTTATGCAATTCTTTATATTCTTAGCCAAACTCTTTAAGATTTTTGATTGTCCTTATTTCATCGGCACCTAGCATAGTAGGAGTTTAATACACTGTGGGTTATTTCTTTTTAACTAAATTAACAATTTTAGATATGTCTCAAAGTAGTATAGGCTGTCTCAGGAGTTAATGATGATCAAGTAGAAACTGCATGACTAGACGTCAGAGAAGTTGTATAGGGGACTTTTGCTGTGGTGCAGACTGGATTAAATGGCTTCTATTCCCACAATATGAAACAAGGGCAATAACCACATCAGTTCAAAGAAAAGATGAAGAAACAAAATACTCAAGGTTTGAGTTTTTTTTGACTAGTTTGTGGGTTTTGGGGGGGGGGGGAGAGTTATTTGTTTTTACTGAACTTAAAGCTATTTTTTCATGTACAACTCTCATTTTACAGATGAGGAAACTGAGGCAAACAGGGTAAAGTGACTTGCCCAGGGTCACACAGCTACTTAATATCTGAGGATGGTTTTCAACTCATGAAGATGAATCTTCCTAATTCTAAGCATAGTACTCTATCCACTGTGCCACCTAGCTGCTCCTAAAGCTCTATAAATCCTTCTAGGAAGCAAAGAACTGATCAGTGTCCACACATCAGGAGTTCTCTATTGGATTACCCTCTAGGATCTGTGATGGCCCTGTGCTGTTTAATATTTTTCCCAATACCTTGGATGAAGGCATAGATGGCACACTCATTAGATTTGCAGATGGCACAAAGCTGGGAATGATACCTGACACTGGTTGACAGAGTTAGGATCCAAAAGAAGCTTGACAGACTTAAGGATTGGGCTGAAGCTAAATAAGATGAAATGCAGTATCAAATTCACAAACAAAAATGGAGGAGACATGATTCTTGTTCTGAAAAAAAAGAGAGGGGATTTTTAAAAATTATTTTTTATTTTTTTATTAATTTGTTTGTTTCCTTTTAGTTTACAGGATTCAATTCCACAATTCCTTGAGTTTCACATTTTGTCACCCCCCCCCCCCCCCCCGCCATGGAGGCTTATAGTAAAGTATAGGATCTGTAAATACCTTCACATTATACATTAGTCAGGTTATAAGGACAGATTGTACCAGCTGGAATGAAAAATGGTAAAAAGGACATAAAACCAAATAAGAGAAGGAAAAAGATCAGGTATTTTGTTTCCACCTGGATATAAACTTACTTCTTTCTAGTTCCATCTCTGGATACACATATTTCTCTCCATCATGAGTCTTTTGGGATTCACTTATATCACTGCATTGCTGAGAGGAGTCCAGTCTATCAAAGTTGGTCTTCACACATATGTTGTGTCTGTAATTGTGTACAAATTTCTCCTGGTTCTACTCTTCTCACTCAGCATCAGTTCTTTTAAGCCTCTCCAGGTAAATATGAAGACAGTCTGCTCCTGGTTTCTTATAGCACAATAGTATTCCATAACATGCATATACCACAACTTGTTCAGCCATTCCCCAATTGATGGGCACCCCCTTCATTTCCAATTCTTTGCTACCACAAAAAAAGCTGCTATAAACATTTTTGTACATATGGGTCTTTCTCTCATTTCTATGATCTCTTTGGGATATAACCCTAGGAGTGGTATTGCAGGGTCAAAGGATATGAAAGTATTTATAGCCCTTTGGGCATAATTCTAGATTGCTCTCCAGAAAGGCTGGATCAGTTCACAACGCCACCAGCAATGCATTAGTGTTCCAGTTTGCCCACATCCTCTCCAGCATTTGTCATTTTCCTGTTTTGTCATCTTAGCCAATCTGACTGGTGAGATGTGGTACCTCAGAGTTGTTTTGATTTGCATTTCTCTAATCAATAGTGAATTAGAGCATTTCTTCATGTGCTTATAGATAGCTTTAAATTCTTTCTCTGAAAACTGCCTGTTCATATCCTTTGACCATTTATCAATTGGGGAATGACTTGTATTCTTATAAATTTGACTCAATTCTCTGTATATTTTAGAAATGAGTCCTTTGTCAGAGACATAGGTTGTAAAGATTCTTTCCCAATTTCCCACCTCCCTCTTAATCTTGGTTACATTGGCTTTGTTTGTACGGAAACTTTTCAATTTCATGTAGTAAAAATTATCCATTTTACATTTTATAATATTCTCTAAGTCTTGTTTAGTCATAAAGTCTTTCCCTCTCCACAACTCTGATAGGTAAACTATTCCTTGTTTTAGGAGACTGCTTACAGTATCAACCTTTCATGTCCCCATTTAGACTTGATGTTGGTATATGGTGTTACATAATGGTCTATGCCCAATTTCTGCCATACTATATTCCAGTTTTCCGAGCAGTTTTTGTCAAATAGTGAGTTCTTATCCCAAAACCCAGGGTCTGGAGGTTTATCAAACAATACATTACTGTAGTCATTGACTTCTGAATCTCATGTGCCAAATCTATTCCATTGATCCACTCCTCTATTCCTCAGCCAGTACCAAGTAGTTTTGATGACTGCTGCTTTATAATACAGATTGAAATCTGGCATAGCTAGTCCACCTTCCCTAGCATTTCTTTTCATTAATTCCCTTGATATTCTGGACCATTTATTCTTCCAAATGAATTTTGTTACTATTTTTTCTAGTTCTATAAAGTAGTTTTTTGGTAAATTAATTGGTATGGCACTAAATATATAATTTAATTTTGGTAAAATTGTCATTTTTATTATATTAGCTCGACACAGCCATGAGCAATTGATATTTTTTCAATTAGTTAGATCTCACTTTATTTGTATGAAAAGTGTTTTGTAGTTATGATCATATAGGTCCTGGGTTTGTTTTGGCAGGTAGATTCCCAAATATTTTATAATGTCTACAGTAACTTTAAATGGGATTTCTCTTTCTATCTCTTGCTGTTGAATTTCATTGGAAATATATAGGAATGCTGAGGATTTATGTGGGTTTATTTTATATCCTGCAACTTTGCCAAATTTATTTATTGTCTCAAGAAGTTTTTTACTTGATTCTCTAAGTATATCATCATATCATCTGCAAAGAGTGATAGCTTGGTCTCTTCTTTGCCTAATTGGATTCCTTTGATTTCTTTTTCTTCTCTAATTGCTACTGCTAACATTTCTAGCACCAGATTGAATAAGAGGGGTTATAGTGGACACCCTTGTTTCACCCCTGATCTTATGGGAAATGCTTCTAGCTTCTCCCAATTACATATAATACCTTCTGATGGCTTTAAATAGATGCTACCTATTATTTTAAGGAAGGCTCCATTTATTCCTATACTTTCTAATGTTTTTAATAGGAATGGATGTTGTATTTTGTCAAAAGCCTTTTCTGCATCTATTGAGATGAGCACGTGGTTTCTGCTAGTTTTATTGTTGATATGATCACTTATACTGAGGGTTTTCCTAATATTAAACCATCCTTGCATTCCTGGAATAAATCCTACCTGATGAAAGCCTATTATTCTTGAGATAAGTTGCTGTAGTCTTTTTGCTAGCATTTTATTTAGAATTTTTGCATCTATATTCATGAGGGAGATTGGTCTATAATTTTCTTTCTCTGTTTTATCTCTTCCTGATTTAGGTATCAGTACCATATTTGTGTCATAAAAGGAATTTGGTAGGACTCCTTCTTCACTAATTTTCCCAAATATTTTGTAGAGTATTGGAATCAATTGTTCTTTAAATGTTTGATAGAATTCACTAGTGAATCCATCTGGCCCTGGAGATTTTTTCCTAGGGAGCTGACTGATGGCTTCTTCAATTTCTTTTTCTGAGATGGGATTATTTAAGTAATTTACTTCCTCTTCAGTTAATCTGGGCAACTCATATGTTTGTAAATATTCATCCATTTCCCTAAGATTGTCAAATTTATGTGCATACAATTGGGAAAAATAATTCCTAATTATTGTTTTGATTTCCTCTTCATTGGAGGTGGATTCACCCTTTTCATTTTTGATACTCATAATTTGGTTTTCTTCTTTCTTTTTTTTTATCATATTGACTAAGGGTCTATCAATTTTGTTGGTTTTTTCATAAAACCAGTTCTTGGTTTTATTTATTAATTCAATAGTTTTCTTAATTTCAATTTTATTAATCTCTCCTTTTGTCTTCAATATTTCTCATTAGTATTAATTAATTAGTATTTAATTGGGGATTTTGAATTTGTCTTTTTTCTAGGTTTTTTAATTGCATGCCCAATTCATTGAGCTCCCTGTTCTCTAGTTTAATCACATATGCACTCAAGGATATAAAACTTCCCCTAAGAACTGCCTTTAATGCATCCCACAGATTTTGGTATGTTGTCTCATTATTATCATTCTCTTGAATGAAATTACTGGTTGTTTCTATAATTTCTTGTTTGACCCACTCATTCTTTAGGATTAAATTGTTTAATTTCCAATCAGTTTTTGGTCTGTCTCCCTGGCCCTTTAGTGCATATAATTTTTATAGCATCATGATCTGAGAAGGATGCATTTAATATTTCTGCCTTACTGCATAGAATTGTGAGGTTTTTATGCCCTAGAACATGGTCAATTTTTGAGTATGTGCCATGAACCGCAGAGAAGAAAGTAAATTCCTTTTTATCCCCATTCAGTTTTCTCCAGAGATCTATCATACCTATCCTCTCTAAAATCCTGTTCACCTCCTTAACTTCTTTCTTGTTTATTTTGAGGTTGGATTTATCAAGTTCAGAGAGGGGGAGATTAAGGTCTCCCATTAGTATAGTTTTGTTATCTATTTCTTCCTCTAATTCCTTTACCTTCTCCTCTAGGAATTTGGATGCTACACCACTTGGTGCATATATGTTAAGTAATGATATTGCTTCATTCTCGATGGTGCCTTTTAACAGGATATAGTTTCCTTCCTTATCTCTTGTAATTAGGTCAATTTTTGCTTTTGCTTTATCTGAGATAAGGATTGCTACCCCTGCTTTTTTTTTACTTCAGCTGAGGCATGATATATTTTATTCCAACCTTTTACCTTTGCCTTGTGTGTATCCCTCTGTTTCAGATGTGTTTCTTGTAAACAGCATATTGTAAGATTATGATTTCTAATCCATTCTGCTATGTGTCTCTCTTTTATGGGAGAGTTCATTCCATTCACATTTACAGTTATGATTGTTATCTGTTTCTTTCCCTCCATCCTATTCCTGCCCCTGTTAATGTTCATATTTTCCCTCCCTTCCCCCCTTAATAGTTGTCCTTTTGACCACCTTCTCCCTCAGTGCTCCCTTTTCAGCCCCCCTCCATTTTCCTCCCCTTTCCTCTTACTACTTCCCTCCCTACAACCACTCCCACCCCCCTTTGGTAACACTTTCCCCCTCCTACTGCCTGTAGGATATTGTTATACTTAATGAAGTATGCTATTTCTTCTTCACATCAAGAGTGACAGGAACAAATCTCATGCGAAGCTCCTCTCCCTCCCCTCTTTCCCTCTAAAATGATACTTTTTGCATTTCTTCTCCATAGAGTCCTATGCTTAACTGGTTGTTATTCCCTCCTTGTACCAGAACCAATGAGGGAAAAGCTCATATGCTTCCCAACTCCCTCCCTTTTTTTCCTCTGCTATACAGTTTTTATGCCTCTATGTGTGGCATAATTTACCCTTTTCCACTTCAACCATTTCCTTTCTTCCATTGCAGTCCCTTTGTTGCCCTTAATAAGATTTTTTTTAAATCGTCATTTTGTGTATTTTATAGTCATACCCTCTACTTGTCTATAACCAGTTTGCTCTTATCAAACAGCAGGGTGTGTGTGTGTTCTCCTTGTTTACCTTTCTAAGTCACTGTTGTATCTCGTACTTGGAGGTTGAATTTTCCATTGAGTTCTGGCTTTTTTATCAAGAAGTTCAGCAATTATGTTATATCATTGAATGACCATCTCTTGGCCTGGAAGAATATGCTCAGTCTCACTGGTTATGTGATCCTTGGTTGTAACCTGAGCTCTTTTGCCTTCTGGAAAATTGCATTCCACTGCTTCCGATGTTTCAGTGTAGATGCTGCCAAATCCTGTGCAGTCCTCACTGTAGACCCTCGATATTTGAATTGTTTCTTTCTGGCCGCTTGAAGTATTTTCTCTTTTATCTGGTAGTTCTGGAGTTTGGCCACAACATTTCGAAGACTTTTCAGTTTGGGATCTCTTTCAGCAGGTGTCCAGTGGATTCTCTCGATTTGTATTTTACCCTCAGGTTCTAGTATCTCAGGGCAGTTTTCCTTAACGAGCTCTTGGAGAATGCTGTCCAGGCTCATTTTTTCATCATAATTTTCTGGTAGGCCTATGATTCTCAGATTATCTCTCCTGGATCTGTTTTTCAGGTCAGTTATTTTTTCTTTGAGGTATTTTACCTCTTTTTCTCATTTTTCATTCTTGTTGTTTTGCTTGGCTAATTCTTGGTTCCTCATAGAGTTATTTGTTTCCATTTGGTTAATTCTAGTTTTTAGCAAATCATTTTCCTTGGTTAATTTTTGAAGCTCCTTTTCCATATCATACACTTTTCTTTTTAGAGAGATGTTTTCCTCATTATAATGTTTTTCTAATTCTGCTATTTTCGTTTTGAGAGAATTATTCATTTTGTCTTCTATCTCTCTCATTTTGTTTTCAAAGTTCCTTTTGATCTCATCTAGGAGAGCCTTCTGTGCTTGGGACCCATTCCCTGTTGAAGTTTCAGCTTTGAGTGTGGAGTCCACATTGTCTCCCTCTGAGGTTGGTTCCTCCCTCTGAGAATAGTAGGCCTCCAAAGTCTTTGTTTTTGTAGTCTGCTTTCTACCCATTTTGAGGCAGGGTCCTAGCCATGCCCTTCCTCTAGGATTCCAAGCCTTTACTGTAGAGGGTTTTGCCTTGGGGCAAGAGTTACTATGTTTCCAGGGTCAGAGGGGGCTTTGGAGCAAGTGAGGTTCACTCTGTCATCCTAGTCGTTGGAGGTCCTGAAAGGGGCTTTTTAAAAAAATTTCTGGGCTATGAAGTGGTAACCCCAGGAGTGTTTGCTGTCCAGGACAGGGGCCCCTGTATTTGCTTTTTACCTTGCTCTTTCCAGTCCCAGCTCTTTGGTGATAGGCCTGCTAGTGGACCTTGTGGTTCGTGGGAAGACTTGCCCTCCGAGTTGATCAGGCCCTTTTCGGGCCTGCCTCAAGAGAGTGGATTTTTAAGTTGAATGTGGGTCAGTAATTTTATGAGGCACCTAAAAGGTAATGTGACTCGGGGTTTTAACAAGAGAGGTATGGTTTACAGGAAGAGGGTGTTCAGGGATCCCCATCAGACTTCATTTGGACCATTGTGTTCAGCTGTAGGATCCAGGGTTAAGAAGGTCACTGGATAATCTGGAGAGAGTCACAGGAGGATGACCAGATGGGAAAAGATTTTGACTATGTGTCATAGGAGGATCAGTTGAATGAGCTGAGCATTCCGTACTTGAAGAAATTAAGACTCAGGAGAAATAAAAGCTCCCTCTAAGTCTTAGAACGTTTTCCATATGGAAGAGAAATAGTATTTGCTTGATTTGGCCCCACTGGGAAGAACCAGAAATAGTTCTACAGAGGGGACAATTTGATCACAAGATAAACTTCCCAACAATTATAGATCTATACAAAAGTGGAATAGGCTGCCTAGAGAAGTAAATAGATTGCTTGGAGGTCTTTAAGCAGGGTGGATAACCACTAGTTGATTATGTATAGTGAAGAGTCCTTTTGGGTATGGGTTGGACTAAGTGGCTAAAGAGGTCCCTTCCAACTCTCAAATTCTGTGATTCTGGAGTTCTATGATTATGTGACCGTGCCTATCTTTCAATGTAATATAACTGTTATATGCACAGGTAAATTAACTGATGACATCATCATATATTTCTCTAAATGTGTCGAAATGCTTTTCTATTTATCAGCTCATGCCACCTCTCAGGCAAAAGAATTCGACAAATTCACTGTGTGAAGTGACACTCCGTATCATGTAATCTATGTTTGGAATATCTATTTCGGATTGCATTCTGAGAAATTTAGATTTTCAGTTTTGCACACTGCCAGATAAGGTAGACTCCGGAAATGCAACATAATTTGAATTAGCTTGAGCTAACCACTGTCATTATAAGGAAACCTTACAAAAGAAAAATGTATGGGATATTATATAGTTAACAGAAATGTTTTGGGAATTGCTTAGAACAGAAGTTATCTAGGGATCTCAGGTCCCTGTGGTCTTTCAGGGGGTGGGGGACTGCAAGGTCAAAATTATTTTTCAATAATACTGATATTTTACTTTCTAATGTAGCAAATATTGATAGATATAACTGGAACACACAAAAGCTCTTTAGGGTGCCCTTGATGATTTTTTCCCCCAATGTATAAAGAAGACTTGAGACTAGAAAGTATGAGGACCACTGGTCTGGAATTTTTGATTATCAATTCCCTACCCCAAATTACTCATCTCAACCCCTTCACATACATGGATGAATAATAATTAATTAAAACTTACGATCAACAAAGACTTTCTTTGTTCTTTTAGAGAGTCATCACAACATAGAGGATAGAGTTTGGGGCCTGAAGCAAGGAAGACAACGGTTAAAATCTCACCTGGGTTACCAGAGGCAAGTTACTCCTCTGAGACCTAGCTTTTCAATTGTATCAGAGGGCTAATAATACCTGATCAACCTGACTCACAGGACTGTTTTGAGCTTCAGATGAATTTAATGCATGTATAATATTTTGCAAACTTTAAAAGCACTATGTAAATGTCAATTATTATTATTATTATTCAGCAAACATACCCAGATGCATTCTGTGAAGGATTTCAGAAAGATGGTCATTAAAGTCTTGAGAGACTGTTGAAATTTCAGCTTGTGGGAATATCTCAAACAGCACATGATTGTGTAGGAAGAGAAATGTATTGTTCAGACTAATTTTCTCTCTAATTATGTTGAAATCAATTGGCCCACACAACAATGCAGTGAATTACAGTGTGTCTCCTGAAGGACCGATTGAAAAGGTAGAACACTCAGATATCTGGGCATTTTGTAATTGCCAGGTAGAATGTGTGTACAAATTACCAAATACAGAGAATCCCATTCTCTGTAGGAATTTGTACCTAAATAAAATTACAGAAATGAATCTCCAGAGAAAGTAAAGATATATAAAGACCTGCAGCAATGTTACCTGATTTTAATGTGTCTTGTTACTGAAAGAAAACCTGATTACTGAATTACATGCAAAAGGATTAATGTGCCTCACCCTTTTCCCCTATATTCATTTTCAGCCCCTTACCCCAGCCTTTACCCCAGGAATAAGTCAGCCTAAAATGGGGATCCTTTGGGTATTATAAGAGAGGAAGCCAAAAAAAGCTATGAAGATAATACTGTCTTTTGAGTCAGAAGATGCCAAGTTTAATATGCTTATCTGTGAAAATCAGTGATATTTCTGCTACATGAATGGGCAGCACAGAAAGCATTGTTGCTGATGATGCTATGAAGCAACCAATGAAATCTCCTTTTTTAAGAGGTTACTAGGCAAGGCGGCTAGGTGGCTCAGTGAATAGAGCACCGGCCCTGGAGTCAGGAGGACCTGAGTTCAAATCCGACCTCAGACACTTAATACAAAAACTAGCCATGTGACCTTGGGCAAGTTATTTAACCCCAATTGCCCTCCAACAACAACAAAAAAAAACAAGAGGTTACTAGGTGCCAGGCAACATGCTAAGTGCTGGAGAGAGAAATTAAACACCTTTCTAAACTACCCATTCCAGCTCACATGGGCAAGGTGGTTCCCTTGGGGAATGTGTTCCCCAGAGTCAAGGTATAGCATGTAACTATGCACACTTAAAACTATAACTCATGAGTTCCCACTGGCGCTTGTTGTTGTTCATTTGCGTCCAATTCTTTCAACTCAACATAGGTTTTTCTTGGCAAAGACACTGAAGAGATTAGCCATTTCCTTTTCCAGTAGAATAGGCAAACAAAGGTTTAGTGATTTGCCCAGGGTCACATAGACAGTAAGTGTCTGAAATCATATTTGAACTCAGGTCTTCCTGACCCCAGGCCTAGAGCTCTATCCACTGAGTCATCTAGTTGCCTCCTCCCACTGATTCATTTACCTTTAATTATCAGTCAGTTGACAAAATTAGTTAAAATTTAATTTTTAAACCAGGAATTTATTGAAATTGAATTGTAAAATAAAAATAGTTCCTCTAAAGAAAAATAACCTCTCCATGGAAAGGCCATCCACATCCAGAGAAAGATTTATGGAGTGTTGAATGCAAGTTGAAGCAAACTATTTGCTCTCTCTCTCTTTTTGTTTTGTTTTGTTCCTACTTTTTCATTGTTTATTTCATTAGTTATAATCCTTGGTTACAACTTGACTAATGTTTATTGTGAAGGTATTTGTAGAATCTACAAAGTTGTAGAACAGACTACATACCACCATGGGGAGGAGGGGTAAGTGGAGAAGGGGGAGAAAATTTGGAAGCCAAAAGCTTGTGGAACTGAATGTTGTAAATTAAAAGTAAATTAATTAATTTATTAATTTTTTAAATTAATAATGTTCTCTCCTCCATAAGGAGACACCTTCCCACCAATGTAGTAACATCAGTGGGAAGACTGGGCATACAAAGTTCTTAAATAGAAAGACATACACGTAGGAAGCAAATATAACAAAAGCAGTTCACATCTCTGGCACTCAATGGGGTCTTAATGACTTTTATTTTGTTGCTGGGTACTCATAGCACTTTTCCTGGGCAAAGCATCTATTCTTGGCAAGCCACTCTATTGGCAACTCATCTCTCTGGGTCTGCTTTCTCTTGGCCATTGTACCTACTACCGGAAGAGTTGCTCCACTGGGAGAAACCTTGGGGCAGTTGGGAAGGGGGAGAGAAGGATGAAGATGATGGAAACCCCTTTCCCCTCCTGTTGTACTCTGGGAGAGATGCAAATGAAAAGAGAGGAGAAAAGCAATTCCCCCTCAAGAACTAGGTCCTCTCTACATGGCTAACTTTTCTTGACTGACAACATTCTCAGCAGATATTACTCTCACAACTGATTCAAGAACTGACTAGTTTGCTCTTTAAAGACCATGGCTGATCCTGCCTTCCTTCAGTCTATGGTTAGGTGCTCTATAATTCTATCAAGTAGAAGAAACTGTAGACCTTCTCAGAAAGTAAGAAAATGATTTCATCATTTTCCTGATTGTTGTTGTTTTCTAATGGTCTAGTTTAAGAGGTGATGTCCAGGGTGGGGAGAAGTAGGGCATAATAAAGGCAGGAACATGTACACAGTCTGCTTCATCTAATTTTATTCTTTTTCCTAGCCTCATTTGGTGGCTAATCAAAAGTCTTTATAGTACAGTGAGCATCATCACCCTAGTGATTTTTTTAATACATCAATTTTATTTTTAATTTATGGAATAAAATAATTTACATGATATAGTATAATTTAAGAAAAAAGATGAGTGCCCATGAAATGGCATGTCTACTATGTATAACTTGCTATTCCTTTTAAATATACCACAAAGTTATCATGTAAATATCTTTTATTCCTTCTCTCCTCCCCTACCCTAGAGATGGCCACCATAGACACAAAAAGGTATACATACATATACATACGCATGTATGTATATATACATACATATACATACATATGTATATGTAAAATTATCCTATACACCTTTTTATCACTTGTTTCTCTGGATACAGATAGTATCTTTCTTCATATGACTTTATAGTGAATTTGAGGGTTTATAATAGTCAAAGTAATTTATTTCCTCAAAGTTGTTCTTAAAACAATATTAGTATTACTGTTTACAGTGTTCTCTTGGTTCTACTCATTTCACTCTTCATTATTTCATGTAAGTCTCTCCATGTTTTTCTAAGATCATTGAGTTCACAATTACTGTAATGGTAATGGGGATTTGAAGATCTTCCCTACCCCTTATAATGGCAAGTAAACAAGTACTTAGCACCTCCCACCCACAGTGGGAGGAACTTGCTGATACAACAGGAAGGGATGGAAGAAGGAGGAGCTACTGGCCAGAATAGAAAGCTGAGCACAAGCTGAGAGCCAGAACTGCGGGAAGCAAGCAGCTTGGAGGCTGAGCAGCTAGCATGAGTGAGAGAGGGGCATTTGTGCTTAACAGAGATCCTATTTTGTTTTGAAGGCCTGACAGAGGGAACGTTTGGGTAGGTCTGGGAATGTTGGTGTTTACTGCATTGGTTATGTGTACCAACTTTGATGAATTTGGCTTTCTGGTTTGGGGATTCAACTTTCTGGTATTTGAATAAATGCTTTGATTCTGTCATTCGTGTGGAGAGCCTGTTACATTTTGTGATTCACAACTACACCAGCATATTCATAACTGCCATGGGTGCTGTGAATATTGCATTGGCATTATAACTTCTCATAGCACAGTAGTATTCCATCACAATCATACACCACAACTTGTTCAGTCATTTACCAGTTGATGGGTATCCCTGCAATTTCCAGTTCTTTGCCACCACAGAGAGAGCTGCTATAAACATTTTAGAACATGTAGGTTCTTTTACTTTTCCCTAATCATTTTTGGATATCCTGACTTTTGTTGACTCACTGAGCATTGTGGGTCAGGGTACATGTATGGGTCATAGAAAAACTACCCAGGATTAAAGGATTTCTGTGGATCATCAGTGAGGGCAGCTTTTTAAGGGCTCATAAATGAATGAAGAGTTCTGTTATTATACTTATTAGGCATGAAACATTAAGAAATTTTATCAATACTTCTGCTTCCCAGTTTCTTTATACAGCTAACCCTTCCACATTGCAACTTTCTCCTTCACAATTTTAATGTATTCAGGTTGGTATAGGAAATTAGGTTTTGTTTTGTTTTGCTTTTTGAAGGGCAATTGGGGTTAAGTGACTTACCCAAGGTCACATGGCTAGTATTTGTGTTGTGTCTGAGGTCAGATTTGAACTCAGGTCCTCCTGACTCCAGGACCAGTGCTCTATTCACTGCGCCACCTAGCCATCCCAGGTATAAGAAATTAAATGGGAATTTGGGGGCAGTTTTGCAGAAACCACAGGATGACACATGAAGGCCAGCAGACATCACAGAAAAAGTTTAGAAACTCAGAAATGCATAAAATAAATGTATAGTATTGTACATCAATGTATTTTATCTTTTAATAACATAATAATACAGACTTTTTCTCTGGTATGAAATGAGGGTCAAAAAAATTTTTACAGATATTCCAGATCATAGGGGTACCACAACTCTAACCCCCAAGATGTGGAACTGTGTATAAAATGGGTAAAGATAATTGGAAATTGTTGTGAAGACAGCACTTAATAACCCTTGAAAAACAAATATTCATATTATAAGGTCCACTTCAGATTCCTTTATCTGCTCAAATATTCTTTACTTTCATATTTTACAGTCTGTTCCCCTATCTATAAGCCTGGGTGATGCTGAACAATAGGACCCAAAAACTATTAAAAGAGATTTTGTGTCTTCTTCCCTTTCTCTTATCCCCATCCATACCAGCTAGAAACCAGGCCAGAAAAGAAAGCCTTTTTTTTTCTTTTCTCAGAATAATACAAAATTTCCATGAGGGGGCCAGGGAGGGAGGCCAGGAAGTAGAATTTCCATAGCCTGGTTTAAGTAAGCTGTGGGGCCTGCAAGAGCTTTGAGGAAGCAACAATAGCTTTGCCTTGTTTCAGAAGCCAGCAAGAGATTGAGTGCCATAGTCTCACTATTCTATTTTGCAGAAAGATAACACATTCAAGCCCTAGCTGAGGTTTTCAGTCACATTTAAATATAAATCTTTCCCCAAAGTCCACAGCTTATGAATTATGGAGTCACTGATGTTAAATTAAAAAAATATATTTTTTCAGCCACTGTGGAATAGAATGTTTATTGGCAAAACTCTAGAATATCCTCTATTATTCCTAAATGAGGGGTGTGTGTGTGTGTATGTGTGTGTATTTTCCCCTCCAATTCAAATGCTACCAGATCTCAAATCAAATCTATAAGCCACATTTTGAGAAGGAGATTCACTGAAAGGCCACTAAGTTCATCTCTTAAGGAAATGCTTTTGAAAATAGTGTAAAAGTTGTTAACATCAGGAGGAGAAAGAAGCAACTTACAGAATTGCTTCTCTCATCATTTTTGGTATCTCTGTCCCTCTAGGCCTCCTGAATTGCTGTGGGGGGGGGGGGTAAGATTTTGATCTATCAAAGATCAAGAAAGAAATATAATACAAAACCTATTTAAAGGGCCACGTTGTAAAACCCACACATGCTTACCCTCAGCTCCATGGTTCTTGTTTTGTGGAACCTTTACCAAGTCATCTAACTTCTCTGCATTTCTCTTTTTCTGAAGACAAGGCAGCTTCCACTCAGCCTGAAGGATGCCATCATTCCTCTGAACTTCTACATCACTGAACATTGGGCAATCAATCTCATACTGCCTTGTGACATCTCTTTTATAAAAAAAAGAATAGTATTGATAGCTTTGGTTCCCACATCATCTTCATTTCCCAATATATCTTTCCTCATATCTTCTCAGGTAATAACTCCTTGTAAGAAAGAATTTTTAAAAAGGGGGAAAAACTTTTAATCAAAACTAACCAAAACATTAGCCAAGCATTATATTATAGATGGTATTCCACGCCCATATTCTCCCTCATCAATCAGCAAACATTTAGTAAGGGTCTATTATGTGCAGGTCATTTTACTAATCTCTGGCATTACAAAGCCAAAAATGCAACAGTCCAGGCCTTCAAGAGCCTAGCATCGTAACTGAGGAGACAAGTCCATATCCAAGTATATGTAGAATTCATACCAGATGAACACAAGGTGTTTGGGAGAAGTACAAGCAGGTAAGGAGACCAGGAAAGGAGCATATGGAAGGTGAAGTGTAAGCTGAGCCTTAAAGAAATCAGATTTGAAATAAGGAGAGAGTGTATTCCATGCATGGATTGCAAAGGAATAGAAGCCAGAAACTATTTTGTTTGCAGAATAGCGAGTAGGAGGGTATGGCTGGATCACAGAATAAGTGTAAGAAGAAGAGAGAATAGTGTAAGAAAATTGGAAAGGAAGACAGAGGAAAGGTTGAAAAGACTGTTATACATCCAACAAAGGAGTTTAAATTTGATCAGAGAGGTAACTGGAAACATCAGGAGTTTGTTGAAGGGAGGAAAGGGAAATATGATCAAACTAACAAAATTACTTTGACAGCTAAGTAAAGAATGGATTGAAATAGAGAAAGAGAAGGAACTGAGATATTCTCATTTCTTTTCTTTGGGACCAGGTTTGGTCATTATAATTATATAACATTCAATTTTGATTTTGTTGTTGTTTCCATTTACATTTTTGCTGTCCTTGTATACATTGTTTTCTTGATTCTCTTGACCTCATTTTGTGTCAGCTCATATGGACTCTCATAATTTCCACAACATGTTGACCATTTCTTTTATTATAGTAATATTTAATTGTCCTTTTTAATGTTATCCTGAACTCTTATTTAACTTTTTTTGTGTTTTGTTTTTCTTTTCCTTCTTTGGCACCATGGTGAAACAGAAAAGAACAATTGATTTGGCATCAGATGACCTGTCCTCAAATTCCAGTTCTGCTATTAACTACATGTAGGACTTTGAGCAAGTCCCTTCATCTCTGAGTTTCAGTTGCGGACTAAATGACTTTATAGTTCTTTTCTAGCTCTAAATATTAGAAATGTGCTTATCTCTCCACCTTGATTGGAAGATCATTAAATACAGGGAGGTTCTCATATTAATGAGTTTAAAAGTTATACTGTATATATTATATTCTAGTCTACTCTATAATATATAGTAACTTGTACATATTAGGTGCCTAAAAAATGTCCAAACTTGGTTTGCTAATATATCTTAATACTTTAAGCTTTACAGTGTGTGGTAAAATTATATTATTGATTGTTATTAGATTTATTTTGAGTTAAGCTTGATTCATTCAAAACTGAATTAAATTGGGGGGACACCAGCCCTCATTGAGCAGAATATCATTAAGATTCTACCTACTTGGGAGCAGCTAAATGGCACAGTGAATAGAGCACTGGCTCTGAAGTAAGGAGGACCTGAGTTCAAATCTGGCCTTAGACATTTAACACTTACTAGCTATGTGACCTTGGGCAAGTCACTTAATCCCAATTGCCCTGCCCTCCTCCCTCCAAAAAAACTAACAAATAAATAAGATTCTACCTACTATTTTTCCATAGATCTACTCAACTCAAAGAGGCTTTAAATTAATTGGATGATTACTATGAAACTAAATAGCCTGGAATTTTGATAGCCAATAAGATAACTGTCTCCATCAGAACATGTTCTGCCTGTAGACTTCCAGGATCCTATCATCAAGAGTATGAAAACATCCTAGAATAAAAGGAAAAGTGGTACTTAATTCATCTCTTGCATAAATTACCATCTGGAAAAATTGCCCTCCTGGCTGTGATACACCCAAATTAAATATATTTGCTTGAAAAACCCAGAAGATCAGAGTAAACCCAATCATGTCCATATTAAAAAGGGAATGAGCTATAGTATGGTATCCCTGTGGTTCTCAGAATGACTATTTGAGTACTAAATCACCCCTAATATACTACTAATCATGTTGAGTAACAAATACTTGTTTTGCTTTTATTCTGGCAGTCTAGCTTTTATATGGGTTTTTATGATCATTACATGATCATTACTTTCATGCTAAATTAGTAGAAAGATACTGCAGTCTGGTGGCATACCACTGAATGGATGGTTTGAGGGAGAAAAGAGATGGTAGGTTGGGACTCTCAATTCTGGTCTCTATCCTAGTGAAACGACATGGAACTGATCCATTTGAGAGGAGTCCTCTTTAAGCCATGAGAGAGTTTCCAAGTGTTATTTTTCATTTATTTTTCAATGCATAGACACCTTGTAATAACAGAATAGCCATCTATTCTACTTAGTCACAAATAGAGAAAGAGCAGCTGTTGAGATTCTGCTTTTAATCTCCCTAGTTCATGTCAGTCAAGCAACTTCAAAGGGCCTGGGGCTAAAGCAAAGCATATGAGCCAAGAAAAACTTGTAAATATTTTAGACTTTGAAACAAGTCAGTTTGCTTTTGATATCTACCCTCATATGTGTGTGTATGTGTGTGTATGTGTGCATGTGTGTGTTTCCTTTTCTCAGTTATCACAATATAAAGTCATCTCTGAAACACTTTACCTTCCCTACAGTAGTGGAAAGAAGATGCATCCAGCCACCTTGATCTGTCTTATTAGAGAGATGTCCCAGACACCTATCTATCTACCCAAATATTCCCTCATTACTCACTCTTTGGGTGCACTCCAGCCCTGAAGTTCCATTACTTTCCCAGCACATTGATCTCAGATCTGAACTGGTGAGTCTTCTTATGTCATTTGAATTTGATCTGTGGTCTTATAGATGTATGTGCTACCTCCGTCCTCCTACCTCACAACATTTCCATTGTTTCTTTTCTCTGTGGTGTTCATTCATATATTTCCGTAAACCCTCCACTGAGCAGTCAGCCACAACATCATAGAGTTCCCTCTTTTTTTTTTTCAATATTCTATGGATACCACTGGATGGTCAGGTTGTCCATCTTTTTTCCCTCACTCTAAGGAATCAATGTGGCAGAGTGGAGAGTATGAAAAATTGGGAATCTGGTAAAATGCCCACCTTCATTTTAAGGAGTACACCCTGGTCAACCCCTTCTTTATTCCTATGTCACCTGTCCTACTAACACTCAGGATTTCCTCTACCCCAACTATGTTGATGTAAGTGTATTCATCTCTTCTCTCCCTCTTTTTAGCTCCCTTTTAAGCATTATCTTCCCCCATTAGAATGTAAATTCTTTGAGGGCAGAATGTATTCCTGTCTACTTGTATTTATATTCCCAGCACTTAGGACACAGTAAGCCCTTATTAAGTTAGCTGATAAAAGTTGTTGACTTATTAACTGTTTTGCTTCCTATGAGTGTTAGTGTTAAAGAGATGAATCTTCATGGAAGGAAGCATCTTAGGATTATTCAATTCACTTCCACAAGAATTTGTTGTGTTTATTTTATGCCAGTCAGTCAACAATCAACAAGCATTTATTAAGCACCTATTATGTGTCAGGCAAGGTGCTAGGCACTGGGGATACAAAGAAAGGGGGAAAAAAAGGGAAAAAATCCAGTCCCTGCTCTCAAGAAGCCCAGTCTAATGCAATTCAAGGCAATACTATGCAATATAATATAATACAATACAATGCACATTTTTAAAGCACCTACTCTGTGTACTATGTACCAGGTACTTTGCTAAGCACTAGGGATACAAATAACAAAGGGAAAGAAAGTCCTTGCCTTCAAAGAGTTTACAATCTAACATGGGGAAATAATACAGAAAAGCACAAAAGGGAATGGGTGCTGGGGTGGAAGAGCAATAATGGAGTCTAAGGAAGGAACTCAATGTGCAATGGCACTAGGTGGGATGGGCGGAATATTCAAAGACAAGAATGAAATAGTTCCTGCTTTCACTGGGTGATAAAATTTGATTTCATATGAGGTTATCTCAAATGAGACAATTATAAAATGCTTAGCACAATACCTGGAACATAAATGCTATGCAAATGGGTATTCCCTTCCCTTTCAACTTTCACAACATAGTGGTTAGAGAGATTGAGGTTAGAGGGTAAGGAAGATCTGGATTAAAATCCTTCATTTGATGCATACCAGTTTTAAGACCCTTGGTGAATCACAAAAACCTCTCTGTGACTCCAGATAGAACTTCAAGATTAAAAATCCTAGAGAATTTGCTGATCTTCTTTGTAAGGCAAAGTCCTCACTGGTAACTCACTATACCAATAATATCACAGTTACAGTTCCACCCCTTCCCCCCATGGAAGAAGAGGGAGGGAGGGGGAAGGAAAGGGTGGTAGCAAGAAAAAGAGGGAGAGAGGGAAGAAGAGAGAGAGAGAGATGAGGAGGAAGATGTTATGGTTTTGGGATTTGAAGATATTCCATTCCCCTTGAATTTTTGACAGAGCAGGAAGGGGTGGGGCAGGAAGAAGTCCAAGCTAAGCTAGAGCCAGCACAGTGACTGGAAGTGGCAACAGAGGTGGCAGCAATGGTGAGAACTCCTTTTTTCTTTTTTTGAGCCAGTCAGAATTTCTGCTGAGGACTGCCAGGGATAGGAATGGGCGGGGTGGGGGTTGGGAGCTGCTGGGAGCAAACTGAGTGGACACTAAGTAGTTGTCGTGAGTGAAAAGAGGAGGATCTTTCCCTGAGGTAGCCTGTTCTGTTTTGAAGGCTTGAGAATGTGGGTGTTTACTGCATTAACTACATGTGCCAACTCCATAGCTACAGTGAAGGCTTTGACTTTCTAGTTTTGGGACTCAGTTTTCTGGGGTTTGAATAAATGTTCTAGCTTTGTCCCTCGTGTAGAGGGCCTGTTATATTTTGTGATTAATAACTATATCAGCATATTTGTAGTTACTGTGGGTATTGTGAATACTGCATTGTTGATAGAGAGGAGCAAAATGAAAGAGACAGAGAGGAGGGAAAGAAGGAAGGGAGGGAGGAAGGAAGGAAAAGAAAGAAGGAAAGAAGGGAGAAAGGCAAAAGAAAATAAAAATAAATACTAGGGATAAAAAGATTAAAAATATATTGTATGGGGTGGCCAGGTAGCACAGAGAGTAAGAGCACCGGCCCCAGTGTCGGCATGACCTGGGGATCGAATCCAGGCTCAGACACTTAGCACCCACCCAGAAACACCTGGCCATGTAACCTTGAGCAAGTTACTTAACCCCAATTGCTTTAATATATATATATATATATATATATATACATATATATATATATATTGTAAGGGTGGATGAGGGAGAGCTTCTATGAATAAATAGGCAATAACAAAATAACTTGAAAGGGAAAGCACAAAAGTACTTATGAAGTACCAACTATGTGCTGGGCAATTGGATAGATAGTAGGGAGAAAAAACAAAACAGTTCTTTCCTTAAAGAACTTCTCTTTTTTTAGAGGGAAACATGTACTATATAAATATGCATAAAAACATTGAGGGAAACTAAAGATTCTAAGAGGAGGATATTCCAGGCATAGTGTACAATATGTTGACTTAAAATGACACAAGTTGGCTAAATGGTTCCTGAACAGAAACTCTGAGAGAATGGGACATAATCATTCCCATCATCAAAGCTGAGACATACAGTGCTTTTAAGGTTTGTAAAATTCTTTACGTATATTATATCATTTGAGCCTCACAATAATATGTTATATGTTATGTGAGTTATATACTGTTACTCCCATTTTGTAACTGAAAAAACTGAGACTAAGAGAAGTTAAGAGATTTTTCTAGGTTCATGCAGCTAATTTCTTTTTTTTTAATTCAGTTTAATATTTTTTTGTTTACATTTTAAGTTCCAGATTGTCTCCCCGACTCTCTACCCTGCACTAGAGGCCACCATTGAACAACAATTTATAAATATATGTAAATACTATGCATACTTCTCTTTATCAGTTCTTTCTCTGGAGGTGGATGGCATCTTCCTACATGGGTCCTTTGCAGTTGATTTAAATCTTTGTAATACTCAATAGCTTGGTTGTTCACAATTATTCTTTGAACAATATTGTTGTTACTGTATACAATGTTCTCTTGGTTCTGCTCATTTCACTTTTCATTTTCATTCAGTCTTTCCGCAGATTTCTAAAATTAAACAGTTCATCTTTTCTTATAGCATAGCAGTATTCTACCACAATCATGTACTGCAACTTATTTAGCTATTCCCCAATTCATGGGCATGCTCTCAATTTCCAGTCCTTTGAAACCACAAAGAAAACTTCTGTAAATATTTTAAAACATAGGTTCTTTTCTTTTTTCTCTGATCACCTTGGGTAACAGGACTAATAATGGTATTGCTGAGTCAAAGGGTATATACAATTTTAGAGATCTTTGGGCAACATCCAACATCCCTTGCATCTACTCACCTCTTTCTAGTTAAACATACTCTATCTTCTTTCAGACCCTTATCTTTTCTCATTTGGTCTCCCTACCTCTCTGATCCATATATCATATACCTATCAGTGATTTACCTGAAGTGCAGCTCTGATCATGGCACACATCTGCTCAATAAACTTCAGTGGCTCCTTATTGGCTCTAGTATCAAGTATTACTTCATAATTATCTCAACCTTTTAAGTTTTGATTTGTGTGTTTTTATAAGGTGTATAATTTGTAGCATAATTACATGTATAGAATTTTTGAAGAACACATCCACACAAATGGATGATGCATGCTCAAAAAATGTCTTATAGATGGCAGCATTATTTTAAAAGTCTAGAGACAGGTCAAGGATATCAAGGGAGTCAATGAAAATAATGTGAAGGAAGGTGATCTAGCCACAGCAGATTTCAAACTGTATTATAAAGTGGTAATTATCAAAACAATCTGGTACTGTCTAAGAAATAGAGTGGTACAGTATGCAAGGACTGATTTTGATAGACTTAGCCCTTCTCAGAAATGCGAGGATCTAAAAATAATTCCAAAGGACACATGATGGAAAATGTCAGGCACATCCAAAGAAAGAAGTATGGAGTCAGAATGCACAACGAAGCAGATGATTTTCTTTCTTTTTTTTTTCTTTTGTTTTTCTTTCTTTCTTATGGTTTCCTCCATTCATTAGAATTCTTCTATGTACCATGACTAAAGTGAAAATGTATTTAATAGGAAAGTGTGTAGATACCATATCAGATTTCAAGCCATCTTAGGGAGGGAGGACAGAGGGAGAGGAAGAAATTGTAAAACTTATGGAAGTGAATGTTGAAAACTAAAAATAAATAATTTAATTTTAAAAATCACATACACACAGACACAAACACACACACACTAAAGAAAATAGAGTGGTGGATCAGTGGAATAGATTAGGCACACAAAGTAGATTAGTAAATGACCAAACCTAGTGTTTGATAAAATCAAAGATCCAAGCTTTTGGAACAAAAATTAATTATTTTATTTAAAAAAACCTGCTGAGAAAACTAGAAAACAGTATCATACAAACTAGGTATAGACCAAAATCTCACACTCTAGCAAAATAAGGTCAAAATGGGTGCATTGTATACACATAAAGAATAATAACATAGAGAAGTCTAGGGGGGCAGAGTCAAGATGGTAGAGTGAAGCAAGACCTCTTCATGGCTCCGTTTTTCACCTTCCCCAATTCATGTAAAAGGGGACTCTGAACAAACTTTGAGCTACAGAATTCACAAAATGACACAGAGAAGCTAACCTCCCACTGAGGACAGCCAGCAGGCCAGCAGAAATTGGCCAGCTGCAGCACTCTTGGAGCAGAGCCAAGGCCCACATAAACCAGAGGTTTTAGCCCCAGGCCTGAGCAGCAGCCACAAGGAGGGACTCCAGATCAGCAGCAGCTGTGCCTGTCTCCAGAATTATCAACACAGAGATGCCAAGGACAAAGTGAGAAGTCAGTGTGGACTTTGGGACCCAGTAGTGGGGAGTGTGTCAGCTTTTGCCCCCAGGGTAAGAAGCCACAGAGGGCTGTGGTGCAACCACCACATAGCAGCTTCAGCTCTTGGCCTTTAGAGTGTAGGGGGACCAAACGACCAGTCTGAGGGGTAATCACTCTTGCTTTAACCTGCTAGGATCTAGATATCAGTCTAGGATGGAGGTCCTGGGGTGTGTGACCAGATTGCCAGAGCATGTGGAGGCTTCAGCAATGGCAACCAAGTAATACCTCCGGCAGCTGAGAAAACCGCAGCATTTGCTACAAAGCTCCCCTGTCTGATAGCAGAGTCCTACTGTGGCAAAAAGCACAAAAGTCAAGTAATTGAGCGGCAACATGACCAGGCAAAGGAAACAAAGTAAACAGAAGAATGCAACATTAGACTCCTATTTGGGGGACAAAAAGGATCAAAGCATGGAACAGGAGGAAGACAGTGAAGTCAGGACTGCTGTACCAAAAGCTTCAAAGGAAAATAAGACCTGGTTACAGGTCATAGAGGACCTTAAGAAGCAGATAAGAGAAGTGGAGGAAAAATTGGGAAGAGAAATGAGAATGATGCAAGAAAATTGTGAAAGGAGAGTCAATAGCCTAACTGAGGAAAATAACACCTTAAAAAAGAAGACTAGCTCAAATGGCAAAAGAGTCTCAAAAAGGCAATGAGGAGAACAATGCCTTAAAAAGCCAAATTTGCCAGATGGAAAAAGAATGTCAAAAGCTCACTGAGGAGAATCATTTCTTCAGAATTAGATTGGAGCAAATGGAAGCTAATGACTTTATAAGAAATCAAGATCCTGTTAAACAGATCCAAACAAATGAAAGAATAGAAGGCAATGTGAAATATCTCATTAGAAAAACCACCAATCTGGAAAATAGGTCCATGAGAGATAATTTAAAAATTATTGGACTATCTGAAAGCCATGATCAAAGAAAGAATCTAGAAATCATCCTCCAAGAAAGTCTCAAGGAAAATTGCCCTGATGTTTCAGAACCAGAGGACAAAATAGAGGTTGAAAGAATCCACCAATCACCTCCTGAAAAAGATCCCAAAAAGAAAACTCCTAGGAACATTATAGCCAGGTCCTGGAATTCCCAGATCAAGGAGAGAATATTACAAGCAGCCAGAAAAAAACAATTTGAATATTGTGGAAATACAATCAGGATAACTCAGGATATGGCAGCTTCTACACTGAGTGATCGAAGGGCTTGGAATGTGATATTCCAGAGGTCAAAGGAGCTGGGATTAAAACCAAGAGTCACCTACCCAGCAAAACTGAGTATCATGATTCAGGGGAAAATGTGGTCATTCAGTGGAATAGAGGACTTTCAAGCATTCTTAATGAAAAAAAACATAGTTAAATAGAAAATTTGACATCCAGATACAAGAAGCAAGAGAAGCATGAGAAGGTAAACAGGGAAAAGAAATCATAAGGAACTTATCAAAGTTGAACTATTAACATTCCTACATGGAAAAACAATAATTGTAACTGATAAAACTTTTCTCAGTATGAAAATAGTTGAAGAGAATTTATGTGTATATATATATATATGAGGGTATATGGGCATATGAATACATATGTGAATGTATGTATATAGGTTTATAGGTATACATAGATAGAGGGCACAGGATCTATTTAATAGGAAGGGATGACACTTAAAAGGTGAAATTAAGAGGTGAGAAAGGAATATAATGAATGGAGATGGGAAGAGACAGAATGGGGTAAACTATCTCATATAAAAGAGACAAGGAAAAAGGGTTACAATGGAGGGGAAGAATAGGAGGGCAAAAGGGAATGGGTCAACCTTATTCTCATTTAATTTGGCCTGGGGAGGTAATAAAATACACAATAAATAGGGTCTCACCCTACAGGAGAATAGGGGGGAAGGGGATGAGAAGGGTTATGATGGAAGGGAGGGCAGACTGGGGGAAGGGAATTTGGAAGCACCCACTTTTGAAAAGGTACAGGATCAAAGAAGAGAATAGAACAAATGGGAGGTGGGATAGGAGGCAGGGAAATATAGTCAGTCTTTTACAATATATCTACTATGTTAATGTTTTGCATTAGCTACACATGTACAACCTATACTGAGCTGCTTATATTCCCAATAAGGGTATGTGACAAGGAAGGAAGGGAATGAATTTGGAATTCAAAGTTTTAAAATCAAATGTTTAAATATAAATATATGTGCTATTATTAATACTATTTTACATGTAATTGGGAAATAAGATATTTAGGCACTAGGGCATAGAGATCCACCATGCCCTACTGGAAAAGTCGAAAGGAGTATGGGAGAAAATATGGGAGAGAGCAGATTGGAGGAGGGAATATCCTGTGGGACTGCTATTTTGGGGCAGTGGGTAGGGGAAAAACAGGGAGAAAATTTGTAACTGAAAAACTGGCGGAAATGAATTATGTAAATCAGAAGTTAATAAAGCATTTGAAAAATGAAAATAAAAAGGATAATATCATAAGCATATTAGGAGAGCACAGAAAAGTTTCTCTGTCAGATCTGTGGATAAGGGAATAATTTAGAGCCAAAGAAAGAAACCATAGAGAATATTACAAAATTTAAAAGAGATCATTTCGGTTATATAAAATTTAAAAGGTTTTGCACAAAAATGATTCAACCAAAATTTAAAGAAAAACAGAAACCTGGGGAGGGGTGGATTTTGCAATAAGCATCTCACATAAAGGCCTCATTTCTTGTAAATGTATAAAGAAATGAGTGAATTTTATAAAAATACAGGTCATTCTCCAATTGATAGTCAAATATGAGCAGTTGGTTTTCAGACAAAGAAACAAAACTATCTATAGTCATATGAAAAAAATTCTCTAAATCACTACTGATTAGAGAAATGCACATAAAAATAACTCTAAGGTACTACCTCACACCTATCATATTGGTTAATATGGCAAAAAAAAAAAAAGGGGGGGGAGATGATGGATGTCAGAGGGAATGTGGGAAAACTGGGAGTCTAATGCATTGTTGAGGGAGCTGTGAACTGCTCCAACCATTCTGGAGAACAATTTGGAAACTATGCCCAGAGAGCTATAAAACTGTGCCATACTCTTTGATCTAGCAATTCTGTTAGGTCTATACCCTAAAGAAAAGAAAAAGGGAAAATGATCTATTTATACAAAAAAATATTTATACCAGCTCTTTTTGTGGTGGCTAAGAATTGGACATCAAAGGGATGCCCATCAATTGTGGAATGGCTAAATAAGCTGTAGTATATGATTGTGATAGAATATTATTATAATATAAGAAATGACAAACAGGATTATTTTAGAAAAACTTGGAAAGACTTATGAGAACTGACCTAAAGTGAACAGAGCCAAGATAACAGTGTAGAAATAACAACAATATCATACAATGAAGAACTCTGAACCACTTAGCTTTTCTCAGCAATACAATGATCCAAGACAGTATCAAACGTCTAATAATGTGGGGTGGCCAGGTAGCACAGCAAGTAAGAGCACCGGCTCCAGTGTCAGGATGACCTGGAGATCGAATCCCAGGCTCAGACACTTAGCACCCACCCAGAAACACCTGGCCATGTAACCTTGAACAAGTTACTTAACCCCGATTGCTTTAAAAAAACAAAAAGGTCTAATGATGAAGCATACTATCTGCCTTCAGAGAAAGAACTGATATTGTTTGAATACAGACTGAATCATATTATTTTTTCACTTTTTCTTTCATTATTTTTTATTCAGTTTTTTGTACAAAATGACAAATATGAAAATGTTTTATATGACTGCCCTATTTATATGTATATATCATGTGTGTATATGTATATGTGTATTAAATATGTGTGTATGTATGCATACATATATATTTATGCATGATCATATGGAGGAGGAAGGGAAAGGAAAGAGAAAGGAATAGAATCAGAAACTCAAAACCTTAAAAAAAAAACCACAAATATTTAAAAAACATCTTTAACATATAATTGGGAAAAATATTTTTAAAAAGAGAAAAAAATAAAAGTTTAGACTATATACCATGTAGACAGGGAAACATAAATGGAGACATAAGCAAATCCTTGAGGCACCACTGAATCTGAGGCCATATGGTAGGAAAGTATAGGGAGGAAATTTATAAGGAATGAAAATTAGATATGGAGCTTCAGGAAGTAGCTCTCAGGAGGTATGATGCAGTAACTATGGGGAAATTTAGGCACTGGATACCTGTATAGGTGGTTACCTAAGTGGGTAATAGGGGTAAAGAAAGGAGAAAAACAAGAAGAATGTATCTAAACTTCATCTACTTTACAATTTGATCCCATATTTACCCTGCTTACATGCACTTCTGTGGCAGGCTTTGGACAGGTCTATAGTGTTACAAGGGAGGGAGCAGAACTTCAGGGGGGAAGCTCCGAGGCTACAACGTGGATAGAATTTCAAGTTTCACCCATAGAACAGATATGATTACAAACCACTGAGATTTGGTGTGGGGGGGGGGTCATATTGGCAGCAATAGAAAAAAAATGTATTTGTTCCATGCATAACAGAAAGTTTCATAGTGGTCGTGTGGCAATTGTTATCTCCCTAATTCCATTAAAAAATGCACCCACTAAGACAATATCCCACCTTCTCTACAGAATAACTGGTCTATTCTGTATTCTGGGTTGGCCATATTGAACACCATTTAAGTCCTGTAACTTTGGAGAGAGAGGGACATCAAAACGTCTTGATGCTCAACTCAACTGAACCAAAGTCAGAGCCAGAAATCCCAACATAAAACCTTTGCCTGTGTTTGATCCTTATAAGCTAAGTAAAGCTATTCTTTTATAACCCACTTGCTTGGGTTGGACAGTCATTTATACCATCTCCATATCTGTGGTTAGGATAACTGCCAACAGTCTGCCTCCTAGAATTGGGCATTTAAACATACATGACACTGCAATCTAGGAACTGACAAAAGGAAAGAAAGTATTCAAAAATTAATGAATACTGTATTTTTCCTTATTGGTTCTTTCCTTATTGGTGACACATAGCTAGCAAAGCTCAAAGTGCTAACTTAGTTGTCATTCTGAATAAGGTATATTTCACTTTCATCTAATTGATATATACTTACATATGACTAGCTATACTGTGAGACAGGAAAATGTTGGGGTGATCCTTGCTTGACATGACAGCTGTTACCTTTTCAGTCACCAAAGGAGATAATTATATAATTAGGTTCCATGGCTCTTGGGAGATGTGAAATGTAACTGTGACCTAAGATTCAAAAGCAGAACACAACAAATATTGCAAAAAGAGGAGTCTGTTCATAATTTAACACACACTATGTGATGATAAAAAAAGGTTTATATCACTTAACAGGCATTATTAAGCAACTGTTACTTTTCAGGTAGTGCTAGACTCTAAAGATACTGAAACAGCCCCTCTTCTCTAGGAGCTTACATTCTATAAGGGTTTTGACATTTGCCTGTGTAGATTTATACAAAACATATCAAAGAGACACAAAGTTATTGGCAAGGGGGATCCACTGGCATCAAAAGAGTTTACAAAAGTTTAATGATTGACACAACATATAAAAGAAAAAATGAATATAACAGGAATGGGTATGGATGGCCAAATGAATTATAGCTACCTCAAAGTTTATTATGTGTACGGTAGGATATTTGCTGGGGTCATCTACATTTTAAATGCCTGTTCTTGGTCATAAGTTAGGCCATTAATTTTCATGGAATCAGAGAATTTCAGAATTGGAAAGAACCCTAAAAGTTATAAACATAAATCCTGTGTATAACATCCCCGACAAAGGAAGGGAAAGAGAGAAAACTGTTCCTACACTATAGAGAGAAGCAACAATATTAAAAGATCAATTCTTACACTCAGAAATTCACAACACACAAAACGTAAGAAAGGATATAGCATTAATACATGGCTTTAGAGGTTCAGAAGCACACAATAATTATCAAGCAAGATGAACTAAGGATTCTAAAGCAAGGAAGCAAATTTGATTTCATAGCTTTTACTGAGACTCAGTAGAATGAGAATCTTTCTTGAAATATGGCTCTGTTCAAAAGAAAGAGAGTAGGCAAAGGGGTAGGAGGGAAAAGATGAGTAACTAAATACCAGAAGATATACTTAAGTAAGAAAATCAGGAGTCAGAAGATATGAAGGACAGTGGAAAACATTTGGATAAAGATCAACTGACAAAGAATCAGAAACAAGTTTGTCTTTAGAATATACTTCAGACAACCTGGGCAGTGGGAGAAAATGGATAAGAAGTTTAGGAACAAATATCACTACTGACAGCAAGGGATAATAGAGAAGTAATGGCAGGCATCAATGGTCTGGACAGCTGCTGAAGTTTTCTATGCCCAAAGTGGACCAATTATTAATTTATTAGTCGCGTAATGATAGTTTTATCTTTTATAGAGATGAAGGAACCAACAAGGAGAAATGTTATTCTAGATGTAACTTTCACCATGAAGAAGAAAATGGCTAATGTGACAGAAACAATAAGTTTGGGTGAAATGTTCATTCTTTCTTGGAATTTGTGATTGATAAAGAGAGAAAACTGAGTTGACACCTTCAATTTTAGAAAAGCAGATTTCAAATAGTTCAGAAAAAGGAGAGCTCTCCTATAGTCTAAAATTCTACAGGTGAAATAAGTCAAGAAAGATTTGTAAGTCTCACGTAAAGGAATCTCAAGGCAAAAAAAAGCAATTCTGGAAAAGGAGAAATGTCTAAAATGACTAATGCAGATTCAAAGGCAACTTATCAAGAAACTTAGAATTTTAAAAGGACATATATAGAAGTAAAGTTTGGTAATGGATGATAAAAAAAAAACATGGTGTGTTCTTGTGAGAATAGCATAAGGAACATTTAAGTTCACATTAAGCCAAGATTGTTGAGGAAAGCTCAGGATAACAATTGAGAGTTTTAATGTGTTTTTCATCATTGTTTAGCTATATAAATAAAAAAGGAATGTCAAAGAAAAGATAGAAATACTGTTTGGAGTGATAGCTTATGACAAAGAAAGCAGAGTTGTTTAACTCATACTGTTTCCATTTTTTTCTAACAAAGTGAATAACATTTGTTCTGGAAAACAACAAGAAATACTGATGTGGAATTGATAACCAATATAGAAAGAATTAACACTTAGCTACCTTTGATGAGATCAAGTCAATAGCCCAAATGAACTATATTTCAGAATACTAAAAAATCTAGATGTGATTGGTGAGCTACTGTCAATGATCTTTGAACAACTATAGAGAATGGGAGATAAACTGTGGAATTGAAGAGCAATAATAATATAATAATAGCTACCATTTATATAGCACTTTAAAGTTTGCAAAGAACTTACCACATGTTATTTCATTTGATCCTCACAAGAACCCTGTGAAGTTGGTGCTATTATTATTCCCATTTTGCAGATGAGAAAACTGAGACTGATAGAGTTCAAGTGATTTGCCCAAGGCCATGCTGTTAATATTTGAGGCAGTATTTAAAGGTAAATATTTTTGGTCACTGTAATTACATAACATTCTATTTCATCTATTTTGTTCCTTTTTTGAATTGTCTTGGTAATGGTATGTTGTCTTCTTGGTTCTGCTTACTTCATTCTGAATCAGTTTATATGTGTCTTTACATATCTCTCAGAATTCTTCATATAAATCAATCACTATAACTCAATGGTCTATTATATTCTTATTCAACAGTTTGTTTCATTTTTTCCCTAACTGGTTAATACCCACTTTGTTCCAGATTTCTGCTATCAAAAAAGTGATGCTATGAATAATTTGATGTTTATGGGAACTTTGTTTTTATCTTCTACCTCCTTGAGGTAAAGATTCTGCCATAACTAGACTGTCTGGATCAAAGGGTACAATTTAGTTGCTTTTTTCAACATAATTTCAAATTGCTTTTTCAGCCTGATTGAACCAATTCCCAGCTCTACCAACAATGTATTAAGTAAACCTGTCTTGTCTTAGCTCCTCTAACACTGACAACTTTCATCCTTTGTTACCTTTGCCAAGGTTTGCTGGCTTGCTATTCAAGTGAAACCTCAGCATTTTTTCATGTTAAATTTTCTTATTACAAATTTTTGAGAATCATTTTCTATGTGGTTATTTATGGTCAGAAATTATTTTCTAAGTGTTTATATACCTCCTTGATGGGAGGAGATAGATCTTGATATAATATATTTATGCTTCATTTTTTTTCCTTTTGAGAGGGTAACTAGACTATCACAGACTCATAGAGGTATGATTTTAAAAGAAATTTTTGATTCAGAGAGTGTTTTCTTAGATTTTTAGCCAAGTATCTGACAATGTCACTCAAGCTATGCTTGTTGAGAAGATGGAAAGATGTGAGCTGAACAATATTATAGTTAGGTGGATTTGGGATTCATTGAATGGCATGACCAAAAGAGTAGCTATTAATGTTTGTTTGTTTTTTATGTCAGCTTGGAAGGAGTTCTCTCTGATTAAAAATTGCTTCATATTTTGCTTTTGTAGTACCATTATATAACATAATATTATAGGTACTTAATAAAGACGATTGATTGATTTGTTCCATTATTTTAATAAATTTTTGACATAATTTAAGGGTATAAATGGCATGTTTATCTATTTTGAATATGTTCTAAAGCTTCAAGTGATAGACAAGAGGTTGAATGAAAAAAACATAAAGAATTATATTCCAAAAGATAGAAAATGGGAAGCTAGGTGGCATAGTGGATAGAGTGCCAGGTCTAGAGTCAGGAAGCCTGAGTTCAAACTTACCTCAGCCACTTACTAGATGGGCTGCCCCAGGCAAGTTACTTAATGCATTTTGCCTCAGTTTCTTGATCTGTGAAATGAACTGGAAGAAGAAATGTCAAATCATCCTAATGTCTTCAAGAAAATTCCAAATGGAGTAATGAAGAGTTGAACATGACTGAAAATAACTCAACAAAAACAACAGACTAGAAAATTAGACCTCATCTAAGTAAATGAAATGTGATAGAGATAAATGTACAATACTCCACTTGGCTTTAGAAAATTAACTTAGGAAGCACAAGATGGAGCAGGCACAGCTAGGTAGCAGTTGTTCAATGTTGGCAGTATAATATGGCAGCCAGAAAAGCTAATGCAAACTAAGATTGCATAAAGAGAGGCATGATCTGTAGGACAAAGGCAGTGACAGTCCTGCACAGACCACATTTGGATTACTGCATTCAGTTATAAATTGGAGGGGGGGAAAGACTTGAGAGGAATTGATAACTTTAATCAAATATTTGAAAGATTAGACATCTAGGTGTTTCCAGGAGATTTGAGTTTAAATCCAGCCTCAGGTATGTAATCTAGGTAAGGCACTTAACCTCTGTCTGCCTTTGTTTCCTCATCTGTAAAATGGATAGTAATAGGGAAGAGGCAAGATGGTGGAATAAAAGAAGGGACTTGCTTATGATCTCCCCCAAACCCCTCAAAAAACCTGTAAAATGACTCCAAACTCACAAAACGAGAGAGTTAAATAAATCTTCAGCCTAAGTTAACCAGAAAGGTCTATCACATGGGGCGGGGAGCAGAGCACAGTCCAGCTTGGGCCATGGAGACATGAGCAGGCCTCAGGAGACTGACTCACTGGCAGCTGTGGCAGTTTCCAGATTTCTCAACCCACAAATGCCAAAGACAGTATAGAAGGTTAGTGGGAAAACTCTGTCATACCTAGGTGAGAGAGAAACATGATACCACCCCAGCACTGGGGTGAAAGAGGTAGTGGTGGTGGCAGCAGTAGCAGCTGCTGCTGCTCCTTCTAGAGCTCTGGGCACACAGATAGTGGTGGGATCCAGCAGCTGATCTGAGGGGGATTACAGGGATCTCTTTGCTGGCACTTAGGCAGAATTCTCTTGCTTTGCCCATGCTTCAATCTGGGGCTCCATGCTGGGTGATGATCCTGGGGTGAAGAGGAGTGCTGGTGTGGCAGAGCTTGTGGCTGTGGTGGAGAAGGCAGAAAAGAGTGCTTATGGCCACTCAAAGACCAGAGCACAGCTCAGGAAAACAGTAAACACCTCTCCTTTGATCATACCACCATGGAAGAGCTGAAAATTTATACCTCCCTAGGAGTATCTCTGAAAACAGTGACACAAAAACTCTGAAGCTTGGGACAGTACAACCCCACCCACCCATACCCCACACTGGAAGCAGAGTCCTACCTTGACAAAGAGTTAGAAAGTCAAGTATTTGACTAGGAAAATAAACAAATAGTATAAAAAAGTCAGACTATAGAATCTTACTTTGGTGACAAAGAAGATCAAAACATACAACTAGAAGACAATAAAATCAAAGTCCAACATCAAACACCTCCAAGAAATATATGATTTTGTCACAGGCCATGGAAGAACTCAAAAAGGATTTTGAAAATCAAGTAAAAGAAGAAGAGGGAATATTGGGAGAAGAAATGAGAGTGATGCAAGAAAATCACGAAAAACAAATCAGTAGCTTCCTAAAGGAGACCCAAAAAAATACTGAAGAAAATAACACTTTAAAAAATAGACTAACCCAAATGGCAAATAAGGTCCAAAAATTCAATAAAGAGAAGAATGCTTTAAAAATCAGAACTGAATAAATGAAAAAAGGATGTCCAAAAGCTCACTGAAATAAAGAACTCCTTAGAATGGAGCAAAGAGAAGCTAAAGACCTTATGAGAAATCAAGAAATTATAACACAAAACTAAAAGGATTAAAAAAGATAAGACAATGTGAAATATGTCATTAGTAAAACCATTGATCTGGAAGATAGATCCAGGAAAGATAATCTTAAAATTATTGGACTACCTGAAATTCATGATCAAAAAATGAACCTAGATATCATCTTTCAAGAAATTATCAAGAAAAACTGCCCTGATATCCTAGAACTAGAGGGTAAAACAGAAACTAAAAGAATCCACTGTTCGCCTCTTCAAAGAGATCTGAAAAGGAAAACTCCTAGCAACACTGTAGCCAAATTACAGAGTTCACAAGTCAAGGAGAAAACATTGTAAGCCATCAGAAAGACACAATTCAAATACTGTGGAAACACAATGAGGAATACACAAGATCTAGCAGCTTCTACATTAAGGGATTGAAGGACTCAGAATATGATATTCTGGAGGTTAGAGGAGCTAGGATTAAAACCAAGAATCACCTACCCAGAAAAACTGAGTATAATACTTCAGGGAGGGAAATAGATATTTAATGAAATAGACGACTTTCAAGCATTCTTGACGGGAAAAAAAAAACAGAGCTGAATAGAAAATGTGACTTTCAAATACAAGAATCAAGAGAATCATTGAAATGTAAAAAGGAAAGGAAAGGAACTTATTAAAGTTGAACTGTTTACATTTCTTCATGGAAAGATGATATTTGTAACTCATGAGACCTTTCTCAATGTTAGGGTACTTAAAGGGAAGATGATTCATAGACAGATAGATAAATAGATAGATAGATAGATAGATAGATAGATAGATAGATAGATAGATAGATAGATAGATAGATCAGAAGGAAGGAAGATAGCAAAAGGTGAGTTGAATATGAAGGGATGATATCTAAAAAATAAAATTAAGGTGTGAGAGGAATATAGTGGGAGAAGGAGAAAAGGAGAGATAGAATGAAGTAAATTATCTCACATAAAAGAGTAAAAAAAAAGCTTTTACAATGGAAGGGAAGGGGGGGGAGTGAGAGGGAAGGAGTGAACCTTACTCTCACTGGATATGGCTTAAGGAGGGAATAATATACTCACTCAACTGGGTATCTTACCCTACAGGAAGGTAGGAGGCAAAGGGAAAAAGGAGGGGGAGATAAAAGGGAGGGCAGAATGGAGAAGGGGGTAGTCAGAAGCAAATATTTTTTAAAAGGACAAGGTCCAAAGACAAAATAGAATAAGTGGGAGGCAGGATAGGATGGAGGGAAATATATTTAGTCTTTCACAACATGACTATTATGGAAGTGTTTTGCATAGCTACCCATATATAACCTATAGTGAATTGCTTGCCTTCTCATTGAAGTTGGGTAGGGAAGGAAGAAAGGAGATTTGGAATTCAAAGTTTTAAAAACAAATGTTAAAAATTGTTTTTACATGCAACTGGGAAATAAGATATATACCCAATAGTGTCTAGAAATCTGTTTTGCCCTATAAAAAGGGAAGCTGGAAAGGAATGGGAGGTGATAGAAGGGAGGGAAGACTGGGGAAACAGGTGATCAGAATGCATGCCATCTTGGTTTGTTTGGGAGGAGAGAAATGGGAAGAAAATTTGAAACTCAAAATCTTATGGAAATGAATGTGGAAAACTAAAAATAAATAAATTATTATTTTTTTCAAATGGACAGTAATAATGACACCTACCTCCCAGGATTGTTGTGAGGATAAAATGAGAATATTTCAAAGTGATTTCAAATGTTAAAGTATTACATAAATGCTAAGTATTATTATTTTTAGATCTGATGTTTGACTCCAGAGGACAGAATTAGAGAAATAGTCAGAGAGACACATTTGCATATAATGTATAGTGGTGAGGAAGGAAGAATCTTTGTATAAATAAAGCTGTCCAACATGGGAATCACTTGTCTTTGGAAGTATCAAGTTCCTCTTTCTTGGAAATTTTCAGAAGGCAGGAAAACTATTCCTGGGGAACATTGTAGACCAGTTCCCATGTAGATATGGAATGAATAATCCCTGAATTCTTTCCAACAACTATATTTTATGATTTCCTACTGTTTTATCAGGTTGATTTACAGTAACCTGGGTCTCTATTAGCAGGGAGGTGCTAGCCACTATACTATTGTATTCAATAGTTTTATTCCATTATTCCATAGTTTAATATTCTATTCATTCAATAGTTTTATACTGTTCACCCCTCCTTTCTCTAAAGGTACTTCCCTGCCTTGGCCTCCAACACTATTTTCTCACCAAACTTATACCAATACTCTCCAAAAACTGCATATTATCTAACAATTAAGTAACAATTACTGTCAGAATTCACCTAGCTACTCATTATTACCCCCTTCAAACAGTCTGTTGCATTCTAGACAGAGATATTAAACTTTTAACCTTTTAGGTACAAATGGCTACGAAATTCTGGGAGAATAGTCCCACCAGATTAACATATAATTGAGATATCTTTAATAAAATAAAAATACAATACAACAATGCTGTTTTTGTTGTTCAGTTATTCAGTAATGTCCAAACTTGAGTCCATAGGGTTGAGTCCATAGGGTTTTCTTGGCAAAGATGCTGAGGTCATTTTATTCTGCTGATCATTTTACAGATAAGAAACTGAGATAAATATATGTTAAGTAACTTGTCCAGGGTCACACAAGTATTAATTGTCTGAGACCTCCTGTTACAATAAACTCACATTTCCCAAGGCAACCAATTGCCTTTGGAATTCTCAGAAAGTTTCTCTACAAATTAAACTAAAATATGCCATTGGTAATTTAAAAATATATCTCCAAATTTTCTCTATGATGAAAAAGTCTGAGAATAAATCCTCTTTCACATTGCAGTACCACAGAATGTGGAGGTGAACTACCATGACTTCCCAAATCTCAAGACTCATAAAAGTTAAATATTTTCAGCTCTTTCCACCATAAATGAACTAGAAAACATGGCATGAAGGAATCGAGATGATAGCTCAATTCTTAAGAGTTGGTTGTCAATCCCTGGATATGCTTATTATGATCCTTCTTAAAGCATAATTCCAGAAGCTGATTATGATATTCTACAGGTTCTCTTCTACTCTCATTCTGGACACTAGATCATGTGATATTATTGACTCATATTGAGCTTGAAATCTACCAAAAATTTTATATTTCTATGATTTCTTTTTTTTAGGTTGCCAAAATCATTTATTATTTCTTTTCAAATACTTTATTAACTTCTGGTTTACATCACTAATTTCCACCAGATTTTGAGTTACAAATTTTCTCCCCATTTTTCCCCTACCCACCACCACAGAATAGCAGTCCCACAGGATATCCCCTCCTCCAATCTGAACACTCCCATATTTTCTCCCATACCCCCTTCAACTTTTCCAGTAGAGCATGGTGGATCTCTATGCCCCATTGCCTGTATATATAATTTTCATATTACATGTAAAATAGTATTAATAATAATTATATATATATATATATATATTAAACATTTCATTTTAAAATTTTGAATTCCAGATGCACTTCCTTCCTCCCTTATCACCCACACTTACTAGGAAGATAAGCAGTTCAGTACAGGTTGTACATGTGTGCCTAATGCAAAACAATAATGTAATAGATATATTGTAAAAGACTGACTATATTTCCCTGCCTCCTATCCCACCTCCCACTTGTTCTATTCTCTATTTTGATTCTGTCCCTTTTCAAAAGTGGGTGCTTCTAACTTCCCTCCCCCCAAGCCTGCCCTACCTTCCACCATATTCCCTTCTCATCACCTTCACCCCTACTCTCCTGTAGGGTGAGATACCCTATTTAGTGTGTATTTCATTCCCTCCTCAAGCCAAATTCAATGGGAATAAGGTTGATCCATTCCCTTTTGCCCTCCTATTCTTCCCATCCATTGTAACCATTTTTCCTTGCCTCTTCTATATGAGATAGTTTACCCCATTCTTTCTCTCCCCATCTCCTCTCATTCTATTCTTCTCTCACCTCTTAATTTCACCTTTTGGGTATCATCCCTTCCTGTTAAATTGGTCCTGTGCCCTCTATCTATGTATACCTGTAAACATATATACACACATGCACATATGTATTCATATTCCCATATACCCTCATGTATATTTCTATTCCCTTCAACTACTGAGAAAGGTTTCATAAGCTACAATAATTGTTTTTCCATGTAGGAATGTTAATAGTTCAACTTTGATAAGTACCTTATGATTTCTTTTCCTTGTTTACTTTCTCATGGTTCTCTTGCTTCTTGTATCTGAATGTCAAATTTTCTATTCGATTCTGCTTTTTCAACAGGAATGCTTGAAACTCCTCTATTCCACTGAATGACCATATTTTCCCCTGAAACATGATACTCAGTTTTTCTGGGTAGGTGACTCTTGGTTTTAATCCCAGCTCCTTTGCCCTCTGGAATATCATATTCCAAGCCTGTTGATCCCTCGGTGTAGAAGCTGCCAGATCCTGGGTTATCCTGATTGTGTTTCCACAATATTCAAATTTTTTCTTCCTGGCTACTTGTCATATTCTCTCCTTAATCTGGGAATTCTGGAACCTGGCTATAATATTCCTAGGAGTTTCCTTTTGGGGATCTTTTTCAGGAGGTGATCAGTGGATTCTTTCAACCTCTATTTTTTCCTCTGGTTCTAAAACATCAGGGCAGTTTTCTTTGAGAACTTCCTGGAGGATGACTTCTAGGTTCTTATTTTGATCATGGCTTTCAGGTAGTCCAATAATTTTTAAATTTTATCTCCTGGATCTATTTTTCAGGTCAGTGTTTTTTTTTTTTCCCATGAGATATTTCACCTTGCCTTCTATTCTTTCATTTGTTTGGATCTGTTTAACAGCATCTTGATTTCTCATAAAGTCATTAGCTTCCATTTGCTCCAATCTAATTCTGAAGCAATGATTCTCCTCAGTGAGCTTTTGAGATTTTTTTTTTCCATCTGGCAAATTTGACTTTTTAAGGCATTCTTCTCCTCATTGCCTTTTTGAGCCTCTTTTGCCATTTGAGTTAGTCTATTTTTTAAAGTAGTATTTTCCTCAGTCAGGCTGTTGACTCTCATTTCATAATTTTCCTGCATTGTTCTCATTTCTCTTCCCAATTTTTCCTCCACTTCTCTTATCTGCTTCTTAAGGTCCTCTATGGCCTGTAACCAGCTCATATTTTTCTTTGAAGCTTTTGGTGCAGGAGTTCTGACTTCACTGTCTTCCTCCTGTTCCCTGCTTTGCTCCTTTTTGTCCCCAAAATAGGAGTCTAATGTTGGAATCTTCTGTCTGCTTTGTTTCCTTTGCCTGGTCATGTCACCCCTCAGTCACTTGACCCCTGGGCTTTTTGCCACAGTAGGACTCTGCCACCAGACAGGGAAGCTTTCATCCCAAACACTGGGGTTTTCTCAGCTGCCGGATGTATTAGATGGGTGCCCTCTCTGAGGTCTCCACACGCTCTGGCAAGCTGGACACACATCCCAGGACCTCAACCCCATACTGCAATCCAGATCCAAGCAGGTTAAAGCAAGAGTGATTACCCCTCAGGCTGGTGCTTGGTCCCCCTACACTCTGCAGGCCAGGAGCTGAAGCTGCCAAGTGGGTGCTGGCTGGCTGTGCTGACATCTAAAATGCACGGACTCCCACTTACTGGGTCCCAAAGTCCAGACTGCACTCACCTCTGACTTTGTCCTTTGCTATGTGTTGATAACTCTGGAAACGGCCTTAGCTGCTGCTGATCTGGAGTCCCTCAGGCCAGAGGCTGTTCAGGCCTACCCTGGGTCTAAAACCTTGGCATGGGGCTGGGCTCAGCTCCCAAAGCGCTGTGCTGACTGATTCCTGCCAGGCTGTCCTTAGCAGGAGGTTAGCTTCTCTGTTTCATTTTGTGGTTTCTGCAGCTCCAAAGTTTATAGTCCCCTTTTTACATGGATTGGGGAAGGTGGAAGCCAGAGCCCTGCAGAGGTACTGCTTCTACTCTGACATCTTGACTCTACCCCAAAACCTTTTTTTCTTAAGGACCTAAAGGCCTCATTTCTAAAATACATAGAAAACTGAGTAATATTTATTAGAATACAATCCATTCCCCAGTTGATAAAAGATCAAAGGATATGAACAAGAAATTTTCCTAGTTTAACCTTCTCTTTCATCTGTTTTCTTTGTTGCACCCATTTTTTCTTTCTTTGATCATCTTATTGCCCCAATGTAGCTTTTTTAAAAAGTCATTTTTGTTGTTTATACCATTTATCACCAGCTTTGTTGCATGCTAAGCTTTAATGTCTCTAAAACAAATTTTCTTAGGACCCTGTAACTCTTTTTTGTTCTACTCTTTTACTCTCCCCTCAATCCTAGCAACCTAAAATATATCCCAACCCATTCCTATTGAAATTGTTGTCTCAGAATTCACCAATGGTGTTCTAATGCCAAATCTCATAGGTTTTTAAAATCCCCATTGTATCATTTCCCTCCTGTACAGTTTACAATTTAAACCCATGTGACAACTCTCTAAATTTGGACTCAAACATATACCCACAGACACATACATGCATGCCTATGTATGCATACACATACACACACACACACACATACACACACCTTTATTTTATTTCGATTTCATCCTGCAAGCTAATGTATCGCCAAATTTTACATGGCCCTGTCCTTCAAACTGATATGCCAATCTCCTTAGGGCAGATGTATTATGCTGACATGACTGTGGAGATCAGCCCTCCTCAATTTGTATTTGTTCTCAATAATTATAATATCAAAATTGAGAGCCAAGGTGAGAAATAATCTCCCAAAACCTTTGGCTAAAAAAAAAACCTGCTGTCATTCTACTTTTGTGTATTTTTTTTAGATATGCACAGAAACTATTCAGGCACCCTGGATAAGGAGGTGTTTATTAACAGAGAAATTGTAGGAATTTATATTTTGAGTCTCTGAAATGGTCAACATTTGAATAAAAATATGAAAAAGTACAGGTTAGACCCCAGGAGACATGAAAAGTCAGAGAAGGAAGACTAGAGGAGCTGAGATAAACATCATCTTCCAAGACAGAATACCAATAAATGTGATAAAGAATCAAAGAAAAGAATATCCCCAGCCCTTTCAACCAGTCCAACTATTGAAACATGTTAGAATCATTTGCTGAGGATGCTGCTGTTACTCTAACTATTGACCCTGTCTGGAGTTGAAAGATGATAACCAAACAAGTTTTAAGCTACAGTGTCAAGGGAATGATAAGTCTTGCTGTTTTCTTGCTTTCCTTAGTTAATTTATATGTATATATGTGTGTGAGAGATATCATATATATTATGTATATATCTATACATGCACACGTGTATATGTATATATATGTTTGGGTGTGTATATATACATACATATATATGTAAAAATGACTGTTAACAGGACTTTAGGTATTCAACAAAATGACCCATGTAATCTTAAGTCTCTCCTGTCAATATGCATGCCAAGTTTGTTAGTGTATGTGTTATAAGCTCAGGAAATTATTATCCTAATCATACTAATGGGTGGGGAAATGCTTTCATTTCTTAAAGCTATGTCTCTAATGCCAGAAGGTGACAGAAACCTCACTTCTCCAAGTCTCCTTGAGCCTTGTAAAACACAAACTTTGATGCCCTGAGAATGCTCTAGAAGCCAGAAAGTTCATTTTGTAAGATCTGAAGCTAATTCAGCCCATAAGTCCATGTTCTTCCCCATGAGGATGGCAGCTGTGAATGATAAGCACTTTTGACATTGCAAACTAGAGAATGTGTCTTCCACAAACACTTCTGAGGCATATATAAATCCTCTTGGCTATTGAAGCCCAGTGACCTCCAGCTGTAAACTTTCCTACATGGCTCTGTCCTATGAGGTGACATGCCAATTTCCTTAGGGCAGAAATGTCAAGCTGACATGAGTGTGGAAGTCAGAGCTCCTCCTTTGGAACTTGTTATCAGTGACTACAATATAATTTCTGGGCCCTGCCTTCCTTTATTTTTACACCTGTGTCTTTGGACACATGAGTACATGAAGAGAATCTGAGATGTGGAAGAAAGAGATAGGTTGCCTGCATATTCATATAAATATAGACAGTGACTACGAAGTATGGGAACCTGTGTCAGAGAAATAATTTTAGTGACTGTCAGCACAAAAACAGATAGGAATGGATATATGTCTGAGTAGTATATTCCATCTCTCCCCTATTCCCCACCCCAAGATGGCAAGCATACTGATTACCCCTTCCCCCAGTCTGCCCTCTCTTATGTCCCACCATTCCTCCCCTTACCACCTTCACCCTTACTTTCTTGTAGGGCAAGATGGATTTCTATACCCCATTGCCTGTAAATCTTATTTCCCAGTTGTATGTAAAAAACAATTTTTAACATCTGTTCTTAAAATTTGAGTTCCAGATTCTCTCCCTTCTTCCCTCCTCACCCATCCCCCTTGGGAAGATAAGCAATTGAATATAGGTTATACATGTGTAATAATGCAAAACATTTGCATAGTAGTCTTATTGTGAAAGATTAAGTATATTTCCCTCCATCCTATCCTGCCCCCCATTTATTCTATTTTTTCCTTTGACCCTGTCCCTTTCCAAAAGTATTTGCTTCTGACTATCCCCTTCCCCAATCTCCTCTCCCTTCTATCATCCCCCCTCTTCCTCCCTTCCCCCCTATTTTCCTGTAGGGTAAGATACCCAAATGAGTGTGTATATTATTCCCTCTTTCAGCCAAATCAAATGAAAGTAAGGTTGACTCATTCCCTTTCCCCTCCCTGCTTTTCCCCTCCATTTCAATAGCTTTCTCTTGCCTCTTTTTTTTTCAAATGCTTTATTAACTTCTGATTTACATCATTAATTTCCACCAGATTTTGTGTTACAAATTTTCTCCCTGTTTTTCCCCTACCCACCACCACAGAATAGCAGTCCCACAGGATATCGCCTCCTCCAATCTGAACTCTCCCATATCTTCTCCCATACCCCTTTAGACTTTTTCAGTAGGGTATGGAGGATCTCTATGCCCCAGTGCCTGTATATCTTCTTTCCCAATTACCTGTAAGATAGTATTAATAATAGATTAAAATTATATATATATATGTATATATATATATATATATATATATATATAAAATTTTAATCATTGGATTTTAAATCTTTGAATTCCAGATTCATTACCTTCCTCCCTTGTCACCCACCTTTACTGGGAAGATAAGCAGCTCAGTATAGTTTGTACATGTGTAGCTAATGCAAAACATTACCATAGTAGATACATTTTAAAAGACTGACTATATTTCCCTCCCTCTTATTCCCACTTCACACTTGTTCTATTCTCTAATTTAATCCTGTCCCTTTTCAAAAGTGGGTGCTTCCAACTTCCCTCCCCCACCCAGCCTGCCCTCCCTTCTATCATCCCCGCTCTCATCCCCTTTTCCCTACTCTCCTGCAGGGTGAGATAGCCTATTTAGTGTGTATTTCTTTCCCTTCCCAAGCCAAATTCAGTGAGAATAAGGTTGACCCATACCCTTTTCCCTTCTCTCTTCTATATGAGATAGTTTACCCCATTCTGTCTCCATCTCCTCTCATTATATTCCTGTCACCTCTTAATTTCCCCTTTTAAGTATCTTCCCTTACTATTAAATTGGCCCTGTGCCCTCTATCTATGTATACCTGTAAGAATATATACACACATTCACATGTATTCATAAGCCCATATACCCTCCAATATAGACACACACACACACACACACACACACACACACAAACACATATATTCCTTTCAACTATTTTCATACTGAGAAAAGTTTCATCAGTTATAATTATCATTTTTCCATGTAGGAATGTTAATAGTTCAAGTTTGATAAGTTCCTTATGATTTCTTTTCCCTTCTCATGCTTCTCTTACTTCTTGTATCTGGATGTCAAATTTTGTATTCAACTCTGGTTTTTTCATTAAGAATGCTTGAGGGGCAGCCAGGTAGCACAGCGAGTAAGAGCACCGGCTCCAGTGTTGGAATGACCTGGGGATCGAATCCCGGGCTCCAACACTTAGCACCCCTTAGAAACACCTGGCCATGTAACCTTGAGCAAGGTACTTAATCCCAATTGCTTAGGGGCGGCCAGGTGGCTCAGCGAGTAAGAGCACCAGCTCCAGTGTTGGGATGAGCTGGGGATCAAATCCAGGCTCAGGTCCTTAGCACCACACCCAGAAATAACTGGCCATTTCACCTTGAGCAAGTTTCTTAACCCTGATTGCTTAAAAAAAAAAAAAGAATGCTTGAAAGTCCTCTATTCCACTTAATGACCATATTTTCCCCTGAAACATGATACTCAGTTTTGCTGGGTAGGTTATTCTTGGTTTTAAACCCAGCTCCTCTGCCCTCCAGAATATCCTATTCCAGGTCTTTCAACCCCTCAGTGTAGAAGCTGCCAGATCCTGTGTTATCCTGATTGTGTTTTCACAATATTCAAATTGTTTCTTCCTGGCTGCTCATAATATTCTTTCCTTGATCTTGGAATTCCATAACCTGGCTCTAGTTTTCCTAGGAGTTTTCTTTTTGGGATCTTTTTCAGGAGGTGATAGGTGGATTCTTTCAACCTCTATTTTGCCTTCTGGTTCTAGAAGATCAGGGAAATTTTCCTTGAGAATTTCTTGGAGGATGATTTCTAGGTTCTTTCCCTGATCATGGCTTTCAGTAGACCAATTTTTTTTAAAGCAATTGGGGTTAAGTAACTTGCTCAAGGTTACAAGGCCAGTTTGTGTGTGTGGGGGGGCGGGGATGTTGGGGGGGGTGTGAAGTATCTGAGGCTGGAACCGATCCCAGGTCTCTTGTCTCTGGGGCTGGAGCTCTTACTCACTGTGCCACTTGGCCACCCCTAGACCAATAATTTTTAAATTATCTCTCATGGATCTGTTTTCCAGGTCAGTGGTTTTTCTCATCAGATATTTCACATTGCCTTCTCTTCTTTCATTTGTTTGGATCTGTTTAACAACATCTTGATTTCTCTTAAAGTCACTAGCTTCCATTTGCTTCAATCTAAATCTGAGGGAAAGATTCAACTCATTGAGCTGTTGAGATTCTTTTTCCATCTGGCAAATTCTACTTTTCAAGGCATTTCTCTCCTCATTGCCTTTTTAAGCCTCTTTTGCCAATTGAGTTAGTCTGTTTTTTAAGGTGTTATTTTCCTCAGTCAGGCTGCTCACTCTCATTTCATAATTTTCTTGCATTGTTCTCATTTCTTTTCCCAATTTTTCCTTCACTTCTCTTATCTTCTTCTTAAGGTCTTCTAGGGCCTGTAACCAGCTCGTGTTTTCCTTTAAAGCCTTTGGTGCAGGAGTTCTGACTTCAATATCTTCCTTTTTGTCCCCAAAATAGGTGTCTAATGTTGGAGTCTTCTGTCTGCTTTGTTTCCTTTGCCTGGTCATGTCACCCCTCAGTGATTTGACCGCTGGGCTTTTTGCCACAGTAGGACTCTGCCACCACACAGGGGAATTTTCATTCCAAACTCTGGGGGTTTTCTCAGCTACCAGAGGTATTAGTTGGGTGCCCTCTCTGAAGGCTCCACATGCTGTGGCAAGCTGGTCACAAACCCCAGGACCTCCACCCTAGACTGGAATCCAGATCCAAGCAGGTTAAAGCAAGAGTGATTACCCCTCAGACTGGTCACTTGGTCCCCCTACAGGCTGCATGCCAGGAGCTGAAGCTGCCTCGTGGCGCTGGCTGTGCCTGACGTTTCAGTGGCTTCTTGCCCTGGGTGCAGAAGCTGATGCACTCCAACTACTGGTTCCAAAGTCCACACTGCACTGACCTATCACTTTGTCCTTAGCATCTTTGTGTTGATAAATCTGGAAACAGCCACAGCTGTTGCTGATCTGGAGTCCCTCCAGCTGTGGCTGGTCAGGCCTGCCCTGGGGCTAAAACCTCTGGTTCACACTGGCCTGGGTTTGGCTCCCAGAGCACTGAGCTGTCTGATTCCTGCCAGCCTGCCAGACTGTCCTCAGCAGGAGGTTAGCTTCTCTGTGTCATTTTGTGGGTTCTGCAGTTCCGAAGTTTGTTTAGAGTCCCCTTTTTACATGGATTGGGGAAGGTGGAAGCCGGAGCAGCAGGGAGGTCCTGCTTCTATTCCACCATCCTCCACCGCTTCTCTCTTACCTCTTTAATGTGAAATAATTTTCCCTATTCTATCTCTCCCTTTCTCTTTCTCCCAATATATTTCCCTCTCACCTCTTAATGTTATTTTTTAGATATCATCCTTTCATATTCAACTTACCCTGTGACCTTTGAATATGTATACATATACACACATTTACACTATCCTAAAACTGAGAAAAACCTCATGAGTTACAAATATCATCTTTCCATGTAGGAATGCAAACAGTTCAATGTAATAAGTTTATTTTGGGTTCTCTTTCCTGTTCACCTTTTCATGCTTTTCTTGCTTCTTGTATTTGCAAGTCAAATTTTCTGTTCAGCTCTGGTCTTTTCATTAAGAATGTTTGAAATTCCTCTATTTCATTGAATATCCACATTTTCTGCTCAAGTACTATACTCAGTTTTGCTAGATAGATGATTCATGGTTTTATTCCTAGCTGCTTTGACCTCCAGAATATTGTAGTACAAGGCTTGCAATGCCTTAACGTAGAAGTTCCTAGATCTTGGGTCATCCTGATTGTGTTTCCACAATACTCAAATTATTTCTTCCTGACTGCTTGTAATATTTTCTCCTTGACTTGAGAACTCTAGAATTTGGCTATAATATTCCTAGGAGTTTTCTTTTGGGGATCTTTTTCAAGAGGTAATCTGTGAATTTTTTCAATTTCTATTTTGCCCTCTGGTTCTAGAATATTAGGGCAGTTTTCCATGATAATTTCTTAAAAGATGATGTATAGGCTTTTTTTTTTATCAAGGCTTTCAGGCAGTCTAACAATTTTTAAATTCTCTCTACTAGATCTATTTTCCAGATCAGTGGTTTTTCCAATGAGATATTTCATATTGCCTTCTATTTTTTCATTCTTTTAGATCTGTTTTATAATATCTTGATTTCTCATAAAGCCATTACCTTCTATTTGTTCCAATCTAATTTTGAAGGAATTATTTTCTTCAGTGAGATTTTGAAGTTCCTTTTCCATCTGATCAATTTTGCTTTTTAAGGCATTCTTCTTCTCATTGACTTTTTGGAACTCTTTTGCCAATTGAGTTAGTCTATTTTTAAGGTGTTATTTTCTTCAGTATTTTTTGGGTCTCCTTTAGCAAGTTGTTGACTCATTTTTCATGATTTTCTTGCATCACCCCCATATCTCTTCACAAATTTTCCTCTACTTCTCTTACTTGATTTTCAAGATCCTTCTTGAGCTCCTCCATGGCCTGGACTGAATTCATATTTTTCTTGGAGGCTTTTGATGCACAAGTTTTGACTTTGTTGTCTTCTTCTGGTCTATGTTTTAATCTTCTTTGTCACCAAAGAATGATTCTATATTTTGATTTCTCTTCCTCTGTTTGCTCATTTTGCTAGTCAATTACTTGACTTTTGAGCTCTTTGCCACAGTAGAACTCTGCTTCCAGAGTGCAGAGTGCTATGTCCCAAATTTCTGGGGTTTTGCACACCTGTTGTCAGAGCTTCTTCTAGGCACCTGCCTCAGAACTGTCAGGAGACTGCCTCTCCACAGCCTGAACAAGCTCTGCCACACCAGCACCCCCCATTCAAGACTACCACCAAAGACTGCAACCCAGATCCAAGCAAGATAAAGCAAAAGAATCCTACCTCAGTTCTAACAAAGGGATACATGCAATTGCCCTCTGGTCAGTCACTTGGTTCCCCCACCATCTGTGGACCTGGAGCTCTGTAAGCAGGCATCCCACTGCTGCAGCTGCCAAACATCTCTACTTTCTCGGGGTCAAAGGATGGACCATGTTCTTCTCTCACTCAGGTCCAACAGAGTTTCCCCACTGACTTTTTACTTTCTCTTTGGCATTTATGGATTAAGAAGTCTGGAAACCACCACAACTGCCAGTTATTCAGTCCACTGAGGTCTGCTCCAACTTGGTCTGTGCTGGCATGGCCCACACAGGACTGTACTCCACTTCCAGTCTGGTGCAACAGACCCTTCCTTTCAGTTTGCCAGATTATCCTCAGCTGGAAATGTATTTCACTCTGTCATTTTGCAGGTTCTGTAGCTCTAAAACTTGTCTAGAGTAATTTTTACAGATATTTGAAGTAATTGGGGATGAATTCAAGTAAGTTCCTGCTTTTACTCCACCATCTTGTGTCTGCCCCGCCTCAACTTTCAATTCAAAAACTTTTGAGTATCCCATCACCTCTGTCTGCCAGAATCCTATGTATGCTTTTATATTTAGCTAAAGAAAAATGTAAAAGTTCATAAGGTATTGTTGAAGACAAAGCTATTGAAGACCTTGTTATATAAAATCACCATTACCCAAAACTTCTATGCCCAGGTCTTTGTACACAGACTTTTACAGCATGAGGAAGTACACAAGTATAGTGACATAGGATGCAACTCAAGCGATCATAAATAAGGGCATGGAAATTGTCGATTAGCACACCAGGACCCAAAGCTCTCCTCAGCTCTCCTCTCCTCTCTCTCTCTCCTTTATTCCCTCCTTCATAGAGAAGTAGTAACATAATGGACCAGGTTAAAACATAAGTTCAAATTGTGTTTTTTCCCCCTTCTCCCTTCTGTCTTTAATCACAATGTAGGAAAGAAGTGGATGCAGTCTTCCAAGAAATTGCCCATAGCTGCTACTTGCCAGCCCCACAAATCAGTTGCCAACTTCCTTAAAGTGAAAGTAAAAAGCAGAAGTACAGCCCTCATTGGAGAACATCTCCTGGATACCTTCATTTATCTTTCTCAGCACTTGAAATGTTCACAATAGAAATGCTTACACCCCATGGTTCTGTTTTCAAGGCTGAGCTAGTAAGAAGAGGCAGGATCTAATTACACTTAATCAGCCCCTTTATTCACTAAACACCCCATCTGAAGACCGGCTAATGCAGTGTGGGGGAGAGAGCTCCTGTACAAAAGCTTGAAAAAGCCACAGACAATTTCCATAAGCATGAAATGCCTCCGCTTGAATGTCAAGATGTGCTGGTGGAAGAAATTAAAAGGAACAGAAAAGATTAAGTGAGTTCAAGATACAATGATGTTTTGTAGTTTTATAATAATTGAGCCTCCTTCTGTGTTCCACTCTGTTCTTAGAACACTCAATGCCCATTTTTCTTTTCTCTGGTTAACTTAACCTCTCTTAGAAGATTTTTAAAAGATGCCCTTTCTTTTTTGCCTATAGTCCAAAAGAGAGGGAACACAATGTCCCAGCTTACAGAAACTAGCTTGGTCTGTTGTCAGTATGACATAGGAAAAGAGCTCTCTTTGCTGACATCCCTGCAAAGACAGCCAAACAAAAAATAGAAATCTATGAGGAAGGGAGAATTAGGGAAACATGATCAGTTAGAGAAGAATTGAAACATTAGAATCATTTCTAGAAGTAACACTTTCTATGAAAGTTCAAATATTGGCTCTACCTGTGAATAGGAACCATTTACCAGGGATTTGATTTCATTTGCATATTCTAAAGGAAAAAAAAAGAGATTCATGCACTCCATCTATAATCTAGGCAGTTTTCTACTTAGTAACTATGGACACAGCCCATTTCCCTGTTCCCTACAATCTGCGTTTTTTCACTATAAGAAGTCTGGTGCCATCATTGACAAGCACAGAGATTTTATGGATCTCTGCTTAGCCTAGAATAGCTTCCCTATGAAAGAAGCAAAAACTAGCTTTACTTACTGGCTGTGAGTCCCTATTAAAAGCATTTTTATTCTCCCAGACCACTGGGAAAACCCACTCCCAGGATCATTTATGGAGATGAATATTAACAATGATGATGATGATGATGGTTTTGATGACAGTAGCAATAATAAATGACATTAATTTATTTTTCCTTTTTATTTTAATTTTAATTTTATTTTTTTAGTCTTTAACAGTAACTTCCATAAGATTTTGAGTTCCAAATTTTTTCTCCCTATCTCTCCTCCCCCTTCCCCAAGACAGCATGCAATCTGATATAGGCTATATATGTACAATCATATTAAACATATTTCCTCATTAATCATGGCATGAAAGAAGAATTAAAACTGAAGGAAAAAACATGAAAAAGGGGAAAAATAAAAATAGTGCACTTCAATCTACATTCAGATTACATAGTTCTTTCTCTGGATGTGGATAGCATATTTCATCTTGAGTCTTTTGGAATTGTCTTACATCACTGTGTTGCTGAGAAGAGCTAAGTCTATCAGAGTTGATGATTGCACAGTGTTGTTGTTACACTGTACAATATTCTCCTGGTTCTACTTACTTTACTTAGCATCAGTTCGTGGAAGTCTTTTCAGATTTATCTGAAACCTGCCTTCTCTCAGCCACTCCCCAATTGATGGGTATCCCCCTAATTTCCAAATATTTTTTTTTCTTTTTGGAGGGGAAGGGCAGGGCAATTGGAGTTAAGTGAATTGCCCAAGGTCACAAGACTAGTATGTGTTAAGTGTCTGAGGCTGGATTTGGACTCAAGTCCTCCTGACTCCAGGGCCAGTGCTCTTCACTGTGCTACCTAGCCACCCTTATTTCCAATTCTTTGATACCACAAAAAGAGCTGCTATAAATAATTTTGTACATGTGGGTCCTTTTACCTTTTAATAATCTCCTTCAGATACAGACCTAGAAGTGGTATTACTGGGTCAAAGGGTATGCACAGATTTATAGCCCTTTGGGCATAGTTCCAAACTGCTCTCCAGAATGGTTGGATCAGTTCACAACTCCACCAACAACACATTAGCATTCCAATTTTCCCACATCTTCTCCAACATTTATCATTTTCTTTGTCATATTAGACAATCTTATATGTGTGATGTGGTACCTCAATAGTTGTTTTAATTTGCATTTTTCTAATAATAGTAATTCAGAGCATTTTTTCATATGACTACAGATAGCTTTAATTTCTTCATCTGAAAACTCCCTGGTCATATTCTTTGACCATTTCTCAGTTGGGGAGCTAACATTAATTTAGTACTTTAAATTTTACAAAGAGCATTTCTCTACATTATACCACTTGACCCTCTTTTCCTTTACTTTGGCCTCTCTTCATCAAAGAGAAGTGGCTCTTCTCATCAAGACCAATCCCTTCATAAATACCCTTGATCTCATTCTCTCTCTTCTCTTCCAGAATATTGCTCCCACAATTATTCTCAGTCTCTTTAAGCTTTGGTCCTTATCTATCTACTAGTCCTTTTCCTATTGCCTACAAACACAAATCTGCCACCTGTCTGACTGTCCCTCTCATCTTTTTCTGGTCT
>NW_027187360.1:17104548-17127515 GCF_028583685.1 Petaurus breviceps papuanus | reverse complement strand
ACAAATCTGCCACCTGTCTGACTGTCCCTCTCATCTTTTTCTGGTCTTCATCCATATCACATCCCTTCACTGTGGGTATACCTTAATGTTCTATTCTGAGTCTCTCTCTCTCTCACTCGCTCCATCAAAGTATGTAGTCTGAACTCCAGTCCCACATCACCAACTACTTATCGAACATTTGAAATTGAAATTCCCATAGACATCTCAAACTCAATATGTCCAAGACAGAACTCATTATCTTTTCCCAAAATATACTCCTTCTTCTGTACTTCCCTATTTCTGTCAAGAGTTACATGATCTTTCCAGTCATCCAGCTTCACAATCTCAGCATTATCCATCACTTCTCACTCTAATATCTAATCAGTTGCCAAGTCTTTTCAATTCTGCCTGCAGAACATCTCTCATGTCTTTCCCCTTTGTTCCACTCACATTACCCAAGCCCTCATCACCCCCTCTCTGAACTATTATAATACAATCCTAATTGGTCTCCCTATCCCAAGTCCCTCCCTTCATCAATCCATCCTTTGCATACCTGCCAAAGCGATTTTACTAAAACACAAACTGGAATAAGTCATTCCCTTCAAGCATGGATCTGATCATGTTACTCTTTAATGAACTTCAGGGGCTCCCTGTTGCCATTAGAATAAAATATAACTTATCCATGGTATTTAAAGCCCTTTACAATCCAGTGCTAGATGGTCCCTTGTGGCCTCAAGGCCAGAGGTTCCCCAGCCCTGGTAGCCAAACTACATTTCTTACTGTTTCTCACACATGATATTTCATGTCTTGTTTTGTTACTTTGCACTGGCTATCTTGCATATCTTAATGGACATCCTTCTTATCTCCTCTGCCTACAACCCTTTGTTTCCTTCAAAGCTCAACTTCAGTACCACATTCTATCTGAAGTCTTTAATGGTATTTTTCCCACACCCAAGAAGTCTTTCTTCCAAAATTACCAGTTGTCCATATTGTTATATAACATTCATCTGTTTACATAGATATAGGTTCCTGAAGGCCAGAATCACTTCGCTTTCATATTCTCACATCCATCATAGGGCCTGGCACAGAGCTTTTCACAACCTGGACCATTCCTATCTTTCTAGTCTTTTCATATGTTGGTATCCTTTTTGAACCCTTAGAGACTTTGACTTTCTAGCAGTTCCTCAAACCTGATGTTCCACATCTCAAATCCACATTTTTTTCACTGGCTTTTCCCCTTGGCTAAATTGTTTTTCCAACTCACCTCTATCTCCTTACTCCCCTGACTTCCTTCAAGACTTTGCTCAACTCCTAACTTCTATAAGAGGCCTTTGCCAATTCCTTCTCCACACCCCCATCCCACACATGTCTAATACTTTCCCTTTGAAATTGCCTCCCATTTATACTACATATATCCCATATGTGAATAGTTGTTTGTATTTTGTTTCCCCTGTGAGAAGGTAACATCCTAGGGGAAAGGAATCATGTTTTTGTCTTTCTCATTATCATTGGTGTTTTTTAGTGTCTTGTTGACTTATTAATCAACTCAGTAACAGGGGCTAAACATTCAGGAATCAAAGTATCATTAATCTTGAGCTGGAAGAGAACCTTAGAGGTCATGTAAGGGGTAATCTAGATTAGATTAGATTAGATTACCCCTCCAGTTTTTAGATGAGGAAATGAGAACCAGAGAGGCAAGGTAACTTGTCCAAAGTCACTTAAGCAGTATGTGGCTGGGTCAGGATTTGAACCCAGGATCCTCACACTCCAATTGTGATACTCCTTCTTTTATACCAAACTTAATCTTTTAGACCTCAATAGTCCCTGTAATGACAAACTATGTTACACATCAGTACAATAATTAATATGCTTAAATATGATGATAACATATTTATAATGATAAATCAATCTCCAGTAAGTTTTACTCTGATGCTACACAATGTCATGGAAATGATAGTGTGTTCTCAAAGGTCATGTGTGAGCAGTATAATCTTTTTCTACCATGATATACAGAACTTATAAACACTATCCCTAATGGAATCATATCAAATTGATTGATACCGATTGGAATACAGTAGGGGTCCTCCATGAATCAACTGACTGAGTTCTGTATGTTAGGTCCCAGAGCTGGGAGCTGTACTTATTACTTGTTACTTGTGCAGTCATAGGTAGATAGCTAGAGGCCCTCAACATTTGTTTTTCCTTGCCATGGTGACCAAGTCCAGTGTGGCAGAGGTGACTCAACTACATGGAAAGTCCTCCAATTTATTTCTGTACCTATGGATCATTCACTCTTGTCCAACACAAGCAGGAGACCATTTTATGACCATCTTATGACCACTTAGTCAGTGGAGATGTCCCATGCTTTGCCCAACCTGTGGCCCTGCTGATATTTTGCTTATTTTAGCCTATGCATCATGTGTCAACCAATGGAATTATCCTGTATTTAGTATAGCTATTCTTGAGTGTCTAGATATCTAGGCCTATAAAAAAATAGGGCCCTGGAAGGAGGGGGTATCTCACATCATGAGGAAGATCTGAGGTCCACTTCATTGGAGGGGACCATGGACTTTTTAATAAAGTGCCATTGACTCAGAGCACCGTCTCAGTCTCTCTTATTCCAGCTTGGACAATTTTAATCCCCACAGAGTCTTAGTTCTTTGATCTGTACAACAATAAACTACTGTCTTCAAAATATAAGATGTATATTCATTGCAGTATGTACTGTTACCTAACGAATTCTTCTACCAAGGCATTATCCAATTTACATGTTTCAACTTTCATCAACAAGTTCGATGGAGTGTACTTTGTATATGACAGCATCTATTTTTCAGTAAAACAAAACCACTCAGGATGTAATTTTGATGGTTTGGGCATCATTTTATGCCTGACTATTTTCTCATTCCAAATCTCCCCTTTCCTTTTCCTGTTTTGAGGTTGCTGAATGTGGCTGTTATTATGCAGCACCAAAATCCAATTCAAAAGTGAAAACCCCTTTACTTTTTAAATACCTGGATATTTTATGCTCAGATCAATGAAGCTATTTTAATTTTTATTTAGCTCCACCAAAACATAAGACTTAACCTAGTATAAAGAAGAAGCAAACACATGTGCTATAGTCTGAATAATAACATCTATGGTAACTTGGCATAGCAATAAGGTATATGACCTCAGTGTTAGGAAAACCTCAGTTCAGTTCCTGCTGCTATTCTATCCTGGTTATGTGGATTTGGACAAGTCATTTAACTTCCTAGTGTCCCAGGTTATACAATCAAACTGAATGTTGCAGAGAATTGATCACTCATTATTAAGAGAATTCCTTATCACAAGTCCAGTTGAAAAATGAAGGGACATCACCAATGACAACTATATGCCAGGCACTGTGTTTGATATAAGTATATAAAGACAAAAAAAGAAATCATTTTTGTACTTAAGGAGTTTTTTTAGAGGAGACATATGTAAATATAAATAATACATACATAAATATAAATAATACATACATAAAACATGCTCTGTATGTATACATGTATAGGTACTATGTGTGTGTATGAGCAATGAATGGTAAATTCAGTGTTTTCCTTTGATAACACAGTAGTGAAGAGAAACCTAAAATCATACTCTAAATACCAAACAACAGAAAATATCAAAACTTTTATTAAGGCATATAATATTTGATAGCCTTCATTTGATGAACACTTTTGGTCTTCCTTTGGAAATATACTCAGTGCATATATGACATTTCAGTATGTCTTGTATGACATCTGAAAGCAAACTTATACTAGGAAACATCATTTGCATGGCAGAGCAATATTTCAATAACCCTTTGATCACACTGATCATATATACTTACATCAACAATGTAGATTCAATCCCCAATCATTCTATGTCTCTCTTGTCCATGTCTTCCCATAAATCCTCCAATGGCAGGGTTGGGGAAGGAGTGTCCTACCTGATTTTCAGAGTAACTTCTATTCCTCTCAATATTTCCTAGTTACCAGAGGGTCATGCAAGCTATCCATCATTTATTCCTCCCTCTCATTACTTGGACATCTAGGTGGCACAGAGAATAGAGTGCTGGTCCTGGAATCATGAAGACTCATCTTCATGAGTTCAAATCTGGCTTCAGATACTAGCAAGCTGTGCAACCCTGGGTAAGTCACTTATTCTTGTTTTCCTTCTTCATCTATAAAACGAGAGTTGACAACAAAACCCCAAATGGGGTCACAGAGAGTTGGACACAACTAAAAAGGGACTTAACAACAACAATTAACCATGTAACCTAGCTCTCCACCATTTTTGCTAGTGTATGTATATATTTAAATCCTTAAATTAATTTGCACATTTCTTAAATTTGTACAATTCATTGCAGAAGATATGTTGAAATAAATCTCCACCTCTCTCCCCTTATCAGCCATGAGAATAATTGTTTCTGAAACTTTTTGTTTAATAGTCTCCTTGGAACTTTATATTTTTAAAAATTATTTGATTTTGGGGCAGAGCCAAGATGGCACAGTAAAGCAGGGACTTGATTGAATTCTCCCCCAAACTCCTCCAAATACTTGCAAAAAAAATTACTTTAAACAAATCCTGGAGCCACAAAATGACAGAGTTAAACAAATCTCCAGCCCAAGACAGCCTGGAAGGTCAATAGGAAGAGTCTATCACACCAGACTGGGAGCAGAGCCCAGTTCAGCATGTGCCTCACTGGTATAGACAAGGCCAGAGCATGTCTCAAAGGACTGAATCACTGGTAGCTGTGGCATTTTTCACACTTTTCAATCCACAAACACCAAAGACAGCATAGAAGGTCAGTGGGAAAGCTTTTAGACCTGGGTGAGAGAGGAGCATGGTATAGCCCCAGCCCCAGAGTGGGGAAAGTGGTGGCAGGGATGTCAGCAGCATCAGCAGAAGCAGTAGTACCTGCTTCTAGAGTGTCTGACACACAGATGGTGTGAGGATAGAGTGACTGAACAGAGCGGGAATTGCATATATATCTTTACTGGTGCTAAGGCAGGATTCTCTTGCTTTACCAATGCTTAAATCTGGGTTGCAGTCCTGGTGGCACTCCTGGCACGAGAAGGAGTGCTGGTATGTCAAAGCTTGTGGCTGCAGTGGAGAAGGAATCCTCCTCAGATTCCCAAGGCAGAAAAGAGTGTTTGTGGTCACTCACAGATCAGAGCACAGGCCAGGAAAGGAGTAAACACCTCTCTTTTGATCATACCACCTTGGAAGAACTGCAAATTCATAGGCCTCCTAGAATTATCTCTGAAAACAGATGCACAAAACCCCTGAAGTTTGGGACAGGACACCCTACACACTGATGGCAGAACGGTACCTTAACAAAGAGTTAAAAGTCAAGTATTTGGCTAAGAAAATGAGGAATCTGCAAAAAAAAAAAAATATCAAACTATAGAATCTTACTTTGGTGACAAAGATCAAAACATATAACCAGAAGAAGACAACAAAGTCAAAGTTCCTATATCAAAAGTCTTCAAGAAAAATCCACATTAAGGGATCAGAGCATTTGGAATATGATATTCTGGAGGTCAAAGGGGCTAGGATTAAAACCAAGAATCATGGGGTGGCCAGGTAGCACAGCAAGTAAGAGCACCGGCCCCAGTGTCAGGACGACCTGGGGATCGAATCCAGGCTCAGACACTTAGCACCCACCCAGAAACACCTGGCCATGTAACCTTGAGCAAGTTACTTAACCCCAATTGCTTAAAAAAATAATAATAATAAAAACCAAGAATCACCTACCCAGTAAAACTGAGTATAATACTTCAGGGTAAAAAAATGGACATTCAATGAAATAGAGAATTTCCAAGCATTCTTGATGAAAACACCAGACCTGAATAGAAAATATGACTTTCAAATACAAGAATCAAGAGAAGCATGAAAAGAAAAACAGGAAAGAAAAATCATAAGGGACTTATTAAAGTTGAACTGTTTACATTCCTACATGAATAGATAATATTTGTAACTCATGAGACCTTTCTCACTATTAGGGTAGAGGGAATACACACACACACACACACACGCACGCACGTGCACACACACACAGGGCACAGTGTGAGTTGGATATGAAAGGATGATACCTAAAAAATAAAATTAAGGGGTAAGAGAGGAATATATTGGAAGAAGGAGAAAGGGAGAGATAGAATGGAGTAAATTGTCTCAAATAAAAGAGACAAGAAAAAGCTTTTGTAATGAAGAGGAAGAGGTGGGAGGTGAGAGGTAATGAGTGAATCTTACTCTCATCAAATTTGACTTAAGGGAGGAATAACATAAACACTCAATTTGGTATCATACCCTACAGGAAAATGGGGGAAAGGGATTAAGAGGGGGGATAATAGAAGGGAGGGCAGATTCGAGGAGGGAGTAGTCAGAAGTAAATACTTTTGCAAAGGGACAAGGTCAAAGGATAGAATAGAATAAATGGGGGGAGGGATAGGATGAAGGGAAATACAGTTAGTCTTTTACAACATGACTATTATGGAAGTTTTTTTGCATAACTACACACATAATAACCTAGATTGAATTGCTTGCCTTCTCAATGAAGTTGAGAAGGGAGGGAAGAAGTGAGAGAATTTGGAACTCTCAGTTTTAAAAACAAATGTTAAAAATTGATTTTACATGCAACTGGGAAATAAGATGTACAGGCAATAGGGTATAGAAATCTATCTTGTCTTAGAAGAAAGTAAGGGAGAGGGGGATGGCAGGGTAATATGGGGGGCAGCCTGGAGGAAGGGGTAGTCAGAATGCATGCCATCTTGGAGTAAGGGGGATGGGAGAGATGGGTAAATAATTTGCAACTCAAAATCTTATGGAAATAAATGTTGAAGACTAAAATAAATTAATTAATCAAAAAATTTGTTTGATTTGAAGACTTCCTTTGAAGAAGTACTTTATGATCACATAAAGTACACAGTTATTCTTGCTTTCAGTCTTTCACAGTAGAAGCAGAATTTTTAAAAAGATAAACACTCTTTGAACTTCCCAATTGTTAGGGCTAGTTGAAATCAAAATGTGCTTCGTTAATGAAGGTAGTAAGCATCTATTAGTAAAGTTCTCACAGAGGAGGTTTGTGGACCATTTGACAGGAATTGTCTAAAGAGATTTCTAATTCAGGTGCAGCTTGGGCTAAATGACTTCTGAAGTCTCCTCTAATGCTGATATTCTGTATAAAATATAGATGTCAAGAGTGCCTCCCTAATTTTCAACATCCTCTCCAATATTTGTCATTTTCCTTTACTGTCATATTAGCCAGCCTGATAGGTGTGAGGCGGTACCTCAGAGTTGTTTTAATTTGCATTTCTCTCAACACGAAGGATTTAGAGGATTTTTTTTTTTCATATAACTATAGACAACTTGGATTTCTTCTTCTGAAAACTGCCTATTCATACCCTTGGATCACTTATCAATTGGGGAATGGCTCATTCCTAAAAAATTGATTCGGTTCTCCATGTATTTGAGAAATTACAACTTTATTATGGAATCAGTCTGCAAAGACTTTCCCTAGTTTCCTGTTTCACTCATGAATCTATCTGATTTTGAGAGATTTTACCTTGGAGAACTCATTTATGGTGTGTTTAAATTATTTTACTAAAATAGAGTTATTACATTTGTTCTTCTATTAATATAGGAAATTTATATTTTCCAAATATTCATTTATTTTATTTAGGTTGTTAGATTTATTGGCATATATTTAGCCAAAATAGCCCCTAATAATTGCTTTAATTTTATTTTCATTCGTGGTTCATTTACCTTTTTTTAAAATTTTTTATACTTATTTGGTTTAATTCTTTCTTTTTAAAATCAAATTAATCAATGGTTTGTCTATTTTATCAGGTTTTCATAAAATCAGCTCCTACTTTTATTTATTAGTTCAATGGTTGTCTTACAATTTATTCATGTCTCCTCTGATTTTCAGGATTTCCAATTTGGTGTTTAATTTGAGAATTTTTAATTTGTTCTTTTTTTTAGTTTTTTTTTTAATTGCAAGTCCAATTCATTGATCTCCTCTTTGTCCATTTAATTGATGTGTTTGGAAATATAAATTTTCCCCTAAGTACTGCTTTAGCTGGATCCCATAAATTTTGGTATGTTGTCTCATTATTGTCATTCTCTTTAAAAAATTATTTCTTGTTTCTATGATTTGTTCATTGATCATAATTAGAATATTTAGTCACTAATTAATTTTAATCTATATTTCCACAGCCCTTTACTGAATATAATTTTTATTACATCATGGTCTGAAAAGGATTCATCTAATTTTCTGCTTTTCTGCAGTTGGTTGTGAGGTTTCTGTGCCCTGATATACATTTTTGAAGGTGTCATGTATGGTTTAGAAAAAGATTATATTCTTGTCTATCCCCATTCAATTTTCGCTAGAGGTCTATCATATCAATATTTTCTACAATTCTATTTACATCTTTAACTTCTTTATTTTTTGGTTTATAGTTAGATTTATCTATGTTTGGAAAAGGTAAATCAAGGTCCTTGGCTAATAAAATTTACCCTCCATTTCTTCCTGTCACTCATTCAAATTTCCTTTAAGAATCTAGATGTTGTATCATTTGGTGTGCCTATGTTTAAGACTGATATTACTTCATTGTCTATGGTACATTTAGCAAAATTTAGTTTTCCTGCTTATCTCTTTTAATTAGGTCTACTTTTGTTTTTGCTTTGTCTGAGATCATGATTGTTACTCCCTCTTTTTTTTAACCTCAGATAAAACTAATGAATTATGCTCCAATCCCTTATTTTTACTCTGTGTGTATCTGTTTCAAGTGTGTTTCTTGTAAATTGTTATATTCTAATTTCTAATCCACCCTACTATTCATTTCTGTTTTATGGGTGAGTTTATCCCATTCACATTCACAGTTATAATTATTAACTGTGTGTTTTCTTCCATTCTATTTTCCCCTATATTCATACTTTTTTTCTCTCTTTTTACTCTAACTCCTCAATAGTTTATTATTTTTTTAAAAGCAATTCGGGTTAAGTAACTTGCTCAAGGTTACATGGCTAGTTATTTTTGTGTGGGTGCCGAGTATCTGAAGCTAGAACCGATCCTGGGTCTTGCGACACCGGGGCCAATGCTCTTACTCACTGTGTCACCTGGCTGCCCCTAAGCAATTGGGGTTAAGTAACTTGCTCAAGGTTACAAGGCCAGTTATTTTGTGTGGGTGTTAAGTATCTGAGGCTGGAACCGATCCCAGGTCTCCCGACTCTGGGGCCGTGCTCTTACTAATTGCCCCACCTGGCCACCCCCTGAAAAGTTTATTCTGCTAATAACCAATATCTCCTTTAATTCATCCTCCTCTCTATCAGCCCCTTTCACCTTCTCTAATCTATTTCCACTCCTACTTCCCTGTAGAGTGAGATAGATTTCTATACCCAACTTAATGTGTATGTTATTCCCTCCTTGAGTCAATTTTGATGAGAGTAATTTTCAAATATTGCCCAAAATATCTTTCCCTCCATTGTAAAAGCTATTCCTTTCATACCTCTTTTATGTTAGATAATTTTTCGTACTTCTCCCTTCCCCCTTCTCTCAATTAATCCCTTTTTCTTACCCCTCAATTTATTTTTTAAATCATACCATCATAGTAATCTCACACCCATGCCCTCCATGTATAACCCTTCTAACTACCCAAATAACAAAGTTCTTAAAATTCATAAGTATCACCTTCCCCTACAAAATGCAAATATTTAACTTTATTGATTCCCTTATGATTCCTCTTTGTCATTTACCTTTTTATTCTTCTCTTAACTCTTGTATTTGAAAGTCAACTGTTCTATTCAGCTCTGGTCTTTTCATCAGAAAAAGTCCTCAGATTTCATTAAGTAACTATTATTTTTATCTGAAGGTTTATATTCAGTTTTGCTAGATAGGTTATTCTTGATTATAATCACAATTCCTCTGTCTTCTGGAATATTATATTCCAACCTCTCTCCCCCCTCCAATTCATCAATATAAAAGCTGCTAAGCCATGTGTTATCCTTACTATAGCTCCATGACATTGGAATTTTTCCTTTCTGGCTGCTTGCAATATTTTCTCCTTCACCTAGGAGCTCTGCAATTTGTCTATAATATTCCTGGGAGTTTTCATTTGGGGATCTCTTTCAGTAGGTGATCAATGAATTCTTTTGATTTCAGTTTTACCATCTGGTCCTAGGATATCAAGGAAGTTTTCCTTGATAATTTTTTTTTTAAGTGGGGGAAGGAGAGGTAATTTGGGTTAAGCGACTTGCCCAACAGCTAGTAAGTGTTTCAAGTGTCTGAGGCCAGATTTGAATTCAGGTCCTCCTCACTCCAGAGCTGGTGCTCTATTCACTGTGCCACCTAGCTGTCCCAATAATTTCTTAAAATATGGCTCAGCTCTTTTTGTATTCCTAGTTTTCAGGTAGTTCAATAATTCTTAAATTATCTCTTCTCAATCTATTTTCAAGATCAGTTGTTGGGTTTTTTTTTTCCCCATGAGATACGGCACATTCTCTTCTATTTTTTTTTAATTTTGTTTTACTCATTCTTGGGGAGTCATGGAGTCATTAGCTTCCACTTGAAAAATTCTACTTCTTAAGAAATTCTTTTCTTCAGGGGCAGGTAGGTAGTGCAGTGGATAGAGCACCAGCCCTGGGAGTCAGGAGTACTCAAGTTCGAATCTGGCCTTAGACACTTGACACCAGCTGTATGATTCTGAGCAAGTCACTAAACCCTACCTGCCTAGTCCCCTAAAATAATTATTTTCTTCAATAAATTATTATATCTCTTTTTCAATTTGGTCAATTCTGCTTTTTAAGGAGTTCTTCTCTTCAATGGATTTTAGTACCATTTCATCATTCTGCCAGTTATATTTTTTAAGGTGTTATTTATTTCAGTATATTTTGTGCTTCTTTTACCAAGATGTTAACTATCCATTCACAATTATTTTGCATCATTCTCATTTATTTTTCCAATTTTTTCTCTACCTCTCCTGTTTGATTTTTTATTTTTAGCTTTTCTAGGAATTCTTGTTAGGCTTGTAACCAATTCATATTTTTCTTTCAGGCTTTTCTTATAGCTGCTTTGACACCATTCTCTCCTTTTGAGCTTGTGTTTTGATCTTCCCTGTTACCACAATAATTTGTTACATTTTTTTTTTGCTGATTTTCCTGCCTATTTCTTGACTTTTAACTTTATGTTACAGTTGAACTTGTCTCCAGGGTAAAAGGAGCACTGTTCTAACCTTCAGCCCAGTTAGCTCTGAGATTGTGTTGGTTTTTGGTGCTTTCAAGTTAGTATGATCTAGGGAGAGGTGTAGTCATTTGGCCCATGAACTAGTCTTTACCCAGGAAGGAACTTTGATTCTGCATAGCCACCAGCACAAGTAGTCCTCCTGGCCCTTGGACTATGACTAGGTCCCCTACTCTCCTTCAGCCATAATTGCTAATGCTCCTCTCTGTCTTGGAATTGATACCAGAGTCTCTACTCCTCCTTGAGTGGCCACAAGCACTCATCTCTGCTCTGGAACCATAACCAGAGCCCTTGAACCCCTGCAGCCACAAGTGCTACAGCTCCTTTCAACTGATATGTAGAACTATACATGGGCAGTGCAACCTGAACCTTGTGCCCCTTGTAATTTCCTTCAGACAAGTTTTCCAAACCCACTTCTCTCACCCCAGGCTATAGGCTGAGAGCTCCTGAAGCTGTGACTGCCACCAATGCATCCACCTCTAAGGCCTGCTTCTGGTACTATTGCATGGCCTGTGCTATGCTCCAAGTCCAGCCACCACTCTGGTGAGACAGACCTTTCCTGCTGACCTCCTAAGTTATCTTAGGACTTGAAAATTGCTTCACCACTTTTTGTGAGTTCTGTTGCTCCAGAACTTGATTTGAGGTATTATTTTAAAGTTCTTTTCAGGGGAATTCGGAAGAGCTCTTCTATACATTTCTATCTTGTCTCTACCTCTTTTTTTCTGTATTAATAATTTTTAATGTAACCCCTTAGTAAATACCCCTTTCTCAAACTGATTAAGCTGGGGTAACATATGTTATACTAGAAAACACCCCACATATCTTCAATGTCCCCTAGAATCCTAAGGACAGAAGTAACAGATACCTTCTGCATGTTGCCAATGAGAATATGGATTTGGATTTCATCTTCATAATATGTGTGGTTTCGGTGTGTTTGTATATGAGAGACAAATAGACACAGAAACAGAGAAACATATGGACAAAAATAGAAAGAAAAAGGAATAGAGTACTTTAAAGTACAATTTCAACTGAGCCTTGTAATAATGTGTTGACTTACGAGATGGGTACTATTGATATCACCCCCAATTTACAGATAAGAAAGCTGAAATTTTGAGTGTTTCTAGTGAGTGTCATAAATTGAATTTTAATCTAGTACCTTCTAAATCTAGACTCTTCCTACAACTAGAATTCTATTCACTACATGTGTTAGTAGAAAAATATTTCCAGTAATAAAATAACTTTTTTGAAGTTGTTGAAGGAAACAATAATAGATTTGAGGGGGTGGAACCAATATGGCAAAGTGAAAGCAGGGACTTACCTGAGCTCAACCATAAATTCCTTCAGTTACCTCTAAAAAGTGAATCTGAACAAATTTTAGAGTGGCAGAATCCACTAGGAAACAGAGTGTAGCACATTGTGGCAGATGTCAACAACAAGGAAAATCCTCAGGAAGGATGTGCTGAGTTTGTGTGGGGGCGGGGGGGAAGAGGGAGAATGGGCAGGGGAGGGGTGGAGCACAGACTGTGTGGATTATACCAGCAGCGACCCCATCACAGTGGATTTAGAGCGAGCCCTGACAAACTGATTCACCCACTGCAGGGGTGATTCTGAAACCTCTCACCACAGGGCAGAGGTCTGTCAGAGCTGCATAAGAGAAAAGCACGAGGCCTGCAACAGTGGCAACTGCTATTCCTAGATCTATCAGGCCACTGTCTACATGTTTAAAAATCACCTACCTGAACTTCTGGGAGTCAAGATGGTGGACTAAACCTTAGCTGCTCTCATCCCCCACTTTGAGCCTGGAAAACCCAGAAAATATTGCCCCAGTGTAAAATCCTGAAATACTGGAATGAGCAGCAGGCTTGGGAGACTTCTAGCAAGGGTGCTGAGACTAAAGTGCAGGAGGAGAGGCATTTGAACAAGCCCAATCTCATCCAACCAGCGGGAGATACTAAACCCCAGGGGGGTAGAGTCAGCAAGTGCTAACACCAGCATGCCAGGTGTGCCTTCACACAATCAGGCGAATCAGCAGACACCAGTGCAGCTCAAGCCACCAGCAGATGAGCTCTAGCCCAGGGGCGCAGTGGTAGAAACCTGAAGAGGCCAGACCACCCCTCCCCCATACCATGCTCTATGAGCTTCACTGTAACCCCTAGAAAACACCAAAATTCCTGGCCTTGCCCTGAGTCTTGACACTCAGAGCTCACAGAACACAAAGCCAATAACCAAACCCCTAACTCCCAGCATAAGAAGTGTGGGTCAGAGCCCTCTGTGCCCCAGAAGCAGAGATTCACTTTAAAAGCCATAAAACAGGAAACCACAATGACCAAAAACAAATTAGAAAAACAAAGACTTTACAATCCTTTTATGGTGAAAGGGAAGAGCAAGTTTCATATTCAGAAGAGGTCAACATTGACACTACACCCCCATCTGAACCCACAAAAGGGAATATGAACTGGTCTCAAGCCCAAAAAGCATTCTTCAAAGAACTCAAGAAAGATTTTAAAAACCAAATTGAAGAGGTAGAAGAAAAACTGACCAATTATTTTAAAAATACAATTGGCAAATTGGAAAAAAAAATTCACTGAAGAGAACAACTCCTTAAAAAGTACAATTAGCCAAATGGAGAAGGAGTTTTGAAACCTAACTGGAGAAAATAAATACCTGAAAGTCAAATCTGGGGGATGGAGCCAAGATGGCAGGGCAAAAGCAGGAACTTGCTTCAGCTCCCACTCCAACCACCTCTAATGCCTGTAAAAAAATTAATCTAAACAAATTTTAGAACTACAGAATCCACAAAGTGACAGAGAGAAACAAATCTCCCACTGAAGGCTGGCAGGGTTACAGGAAGGATGTATTGCACCACGATGGGAGCAAAGCACTATCCCATGTGAGCTGCGCCAACCCAGACCAGGGGGCAGCCCCAACCAGCAGCACAGACCAGCCAGAGCAGACTTCAGGAGAGTGAATCACCAACAGCTGAGGTGGTTTCCAGACTTGTCAACCCATAATTGCCAAAGAGAAAGCAAAAGATCAGAATGGAACTCTGTTGGGACTCAGTGATGGAAGATAGTGGTCTGACCCCTGTCCCCAGGGCAAGAGGTGCCAGTGGCATGGCAGCTGCCACATGGCTACCTCCAGAGCTCCTGACCTGCAGATCATAGGGGGATGAAGAGACCATTCAGAGGGTAATCTCTCTTGATCTGACCTGCTTGGATCTGGGTCACAGATTTTGGTGGTAGTCTTGGGGTAAGAAACACCAGTGGGCCAGAGCTTGTGGTGGTGTAGAGGAGGCACCATCCTCATAGCTCTGACAACATTTGTGAAAACCCCCAAAATTTGGGACACAGCTCTCTCCACTATGGAAGCAGAATTATACCGTGGCAAAGAGCTCAAAAGTCAACTAATGGGCTGGCAAGATGAGCAAGCATAGAAAGTGCAATCAGACCATATAATCCTTTATTGGGGACAAAAAGGATCAAAACATAGAACCAAAAGAAGTCAACAAAGGCAAAACTCCTGCATCAAAAGCTTCCAAGAAAAACATGAACTGGTTACAGGCCATTGAAGAGCTTAGGAAAGATTTTTAAAATCAAGTAAGGGAAGTGTAGGAAAAATTGGTAAGAGAAATGAGAATGATGCAAGAAAATCATTAAAAGAGAGTCAACAGCCTGACTGAAGAAAATAACACCTTAAAAAATAAACTAACTGGGGCAGCCAGGTAGCACAGAGAGTAAGAGCACCGGCTCCAGTGTTGGGATGACCTGGGGATCAAATCTGGGCTCAGACACTTAGCACCACACCCAGAAATAACTGGCCATGTAACTTTGAGCAAGTTACTTAACCCCGATTGATTAAAACAAAATAATAAATTAAAAAAAATAAAATAAACTAACTCAAATGTCAAAAGAGACCCCAAAAGCCAATGAGGAGAAGAATGCCTTAGAAAGCCTAATTGGCCAGATGGAAAAGGAATTTCAAAAACTTGCTGGAAAAAATAATTCCTTCAAAATTGGATTGGAGCAAATGGAAGCTAATGACTTTATGAGAAATCAAGATACTATAAAACAGATACAAACAAATGAAAAAATAGAAGGCAATGTGAACTATCTCATTGGAAAAACCACTGACTTGAAAAATAGATCCAGGAGAGATATTTTAAAAATTATTGGACTACCTGAAAGCCATGATGAAAAAAAGAAACTAGAAATCACCCTTCAAGAAATTCTCAAGGAAAATTTCCCTGATATTTTAGAACCAGGGGGCAAAACAGAAATTGAAAGAATTCACTGATCACCTCTTGAAAAAGATTCCAAGGGTGAGTAGGTGGGGCAGTGAATAGAGCACCGGCCCTGCAGTCAGGAGGACCTGAGTTCAAATATGGCCTCAGACACTTGACACACTTACTAGCCATGTGACTTTGGGCAAGTCACTTAACCCCAATTGCCCTCCAACAAGCAAAAAAAAGGAAAAAGAAAAAAAAGAAAAATATCCCCCCCAAAAAACTCCTAGGAATATTATAGTCAAATTCCAGAGTTCCCAGGTCAAAGAGAAAATATTATAAGCATCCAGGAAGAAACAATTTGAATATAGTTGAAGCACAAACAGGATAAGACAAGATCTAGCAGCTTCTACATTAAGGGACCACAGGGCTTGGAATATGACATTCCACCCAAAGGAACTAGGATTAAAAGCAAGAATCACCTACCCAGCAAAACTGAGTAAAGTGTTTTAGGGGAAAATAAAGTTATTCAATGAAATAGAGGACTTTCAAGCATTCTTGATGAAAAAAAAAAAAGAGCTGAACAGAAAATTCAACTTTCAAATACAAGAAGTAAGAGAACCATGAGGAGGTACACAGGAAAAAGAAATCATTAGGAACTTATTAAAATTGAATTATTTACTTTCCTACATGGAAAAACAATAATTGTAACTGATGAAACTTCTCTCAGTATAAAGATAGTTGAAGGAAATATATATGTGTGTATGTGTGTGTGTGTGTGTGTGTGTGTGTGTGTGTGTGTGTGTAGTTCACTTTGTGTGCTGTAGTCTCTGGGTGTCTAGACTGAGGCCAAGGCCAGGATTCCCAGTGTTTCCCCTGAGTCACCCTGAGGGTCACAGAGTAACCTATGAGGGAGGGGTGGTCTGGCCACTTCAGATTTCAGCCTCTATGTCCTGAAGGCTGGCAGGGTTACAGGAAGGGTGTATGTATGCATACATATGAGAGCGTATGTATATGCATGTACATGTATACATAGATAGAGGGCACAAGATCAGCTTAATAGGAAGGGATGATATCTAAAAATCAAATTAAGAGGTAAGAGAGGAATATAATGCAAGAAGGAGAAAGGGATAGAATAGGATAAATTATCTCGCATAAAAGAGGCAAGAGAAAACTGTTACAATGGAGGGGAAGAGCAGGAAATGAAAGGGAATGGGTCAACCTTACTCTCATTGAATTGACTTAAGTAGGGAATAACGTACATACTCAAATGTGCATCTTACCCTACAGGAAAGTAGAGGAGAAGGGGATGGGGGGGGGGGTGATAGAAGGGAGGGCTGATTGTGGGAGAGGATAGTTTGAAGCAAACAGTTTTGAAAAAGGACAGGGTCAAACTATATAATAGAATAAGTGGGGGGAGGTGGGATAGGATGGAGAGAAATATAGTTAGTATTTCACAATATAACTACTATGGAAATGTTTTGTGTAACTACACATGTACAACCTATATTGAATTGCTTGTCTTCCCAGTGGGGGTGGGTGAGGATGGAAGAAGTGAAAGAATCTGGAAACCAAAATTTTAAAAGCAAATGTTAAAAATAACTGTTTCTTTTACATGCAACTGGGAAATAAGATATACAGGCACTGGGGTACAGAAATCCGTCCTGCCCTAGGGGGTGATGGGGGAGGATATAAGAGAGAGCAGATTGGGAGTAGGGGTTTTCAGTAGGTTCACTATCTTGGGGTGCGGGTAGAAGAAATCTGGGGAGACATTTGTAACTCAAAATCTTGTGGAAATGAATGTTAAAAACTAAAAATAAATAAATTGAACTCAAAGAAAAAAGAAAGTATAATTTGATCAAATGGAAAGGGAGATTCAAAAACTGAGGAAAACAATTCTTTAAGCATTAAAATTGGACAACCTAAAGTGAATGACTCTATAAGGCATCAAGAATCAGTCAAACAAAATATTTTTTAAAATGAAAAAATAGAAGAAAATTGTAAAATATCTCATTGGAAAAAAACAACTGACCTGGAAAATAAATTCAAGGGAGAGAAACTAAGAATTTTTGGTCTACCTGAAAGCCATGATGAAAAAGAGCCTAGATAGTATGTTCCAAGAAATCATAAGGAAAATTTCCCTGAGGTCCTAGAACCAGAAGGTAAAACAGTCATCAAAAGAATCCACCATTCACCTCCTGAAAGACATCCCAAATTGAAAACTCCAAAGAACATTTTAGCCAAATTCCAGAATTATCAGGTCAAGGAGAAAATATTGCAAGCAGCCTGAAAAGAACCAATTCAAATGTCATGGAACTGTAGTCAGGATCACACAGGACCTTGCAGCTTCTACATTAAAAGATCAGATGGGTTGGACCATGACATATTATAAGGCAAAGGAGCTTAGACTACAATCAAGTATCAACTACCTAGCTAAATTGAGCATATCTTTCAGGCAAGGAGGTGGTCATTCAATAAAATAAGGGACTTCTAGACCTTCCTGATGAACAGGCCAGAGCTCAACAGAAAATTGGATCTTCAAATACAAAACTCCAAAGACATATAAAAAGGTAAACAGGGAAAACATACACACACACACAACTTGTTATTCAATAAGAGCAAATTGTTTACATCCCTATATGAAAGGATGATGCCTGTTAGTCTTGAGAATTGTATAATTATTATGACACTTAAAAGTGATATACATAGATAGATGGTGTGGGTATAAATTAACTGATCTGGTGATTAAAAAAAAAACCTAATTGCAAAGGGATTGCAATGGAAGAAGAGGAAAGGAGGAGACAGAATAGGGTAAATTACATCTCATGAAGAGGCACAAAAACATATTATAATAGAAGGAAAGAAAAGAGGGAGATGAGCATTGCAAGAACTTTACTTTCATTGATTTCAGTTCAAGGAGGGAATAACATACTATGTTAAATATAACAATCTATTGTGACCTACAGTCAGTAGGAAGGGGAAAGGGGAAAAAAGGATGGAGTGGATAGAAGGGAGGGAAAAAGTATTAAGGGGAAGAGTAGGTAAAGGGAGGGGGCCCATCGGGAGGGAATACTGAGAGAGGTGGTAGTCAAAAGGAAAACTCTTAAAGGAGGGGAAGGGAGAAGGGTGAAATAAAAGCATAAAGAGGGGAGGGAATAGGATGGAGGGAAAGACACAGACTGTAATCATATCTGTGAATGTGAATGGGATGAACTCTGCCATAAAATAGAGGCAGATAGCAGAATGGATTAAAAACCATAATCCTACAATATGCTGTCTACAAGAAACGCATTTGAAACAGGGGGATACACACAGGGTAAAGGTAAAAGGCTAGAGCAGAAAATATTATGCTTCAACTAAAGTAAAAATAAGCAGGGATAGCAATCCTTATCTCAGATAAAGCAAAAGCAAAAATAAATCTAATTAAAAGAGATAAGGAAGGAAACTGTATCCTGCTAAAAGGCAGCATTAACAATGAACCAATGGAGGTGGAGCCAAGATGGCGGAAGGGAAGCAGTAACTTTTCTAAGCTCCTTTGTGAATCCCATCACTAAACTTTAAAAAGTGATTCAGAATGGATTTTAGAGTGACAGAATCCACTGGGAGATGGAACATAGAAGAATCCAGCCCAGGAAAGTGCCCACATGGGTGTGGGCAAGGGGAGCATAGATCACGTGGGGGCTGCACCAGTGCAGACTAGAGAGCAGACTACAGCGGAGTGAGAAGGAGCCCCAGCCTACAGACTCACCTAGCCCAAGGGTGATTTGCACAGTCTCATCTGCCCAGGACAGAATCTGTAAGAACTGGGTAAGAGGAAGCTCAAGGCCTGCAGCAGAGGCAGCAGCTTCTCCTGGGGCTGTCAGCCCACAGTCTGGAAGTTTAAAAATCACCTACTTGATTTTCCAGAAGCCAAAATGGCAAAGTAAACTCTAGCTGCTCCGATCCCCTGACCTAGAAAACCCAAAGATAAATGTCCCACCCAGAGTAAAATCCTGAAATAGCGGAAATAGCCTCAGGCTTAGGTGTCACTGACAAAGGGTGCAACTGAGGCAGTAAGGAGTCTGAAGTGAAGGGCTAGAGGGGTCCCAACAAGCTCTACCTCAGCTGACCAACAAGAGCTCCCAAAGCCCAGGGTGGTGGAGCCAGGAAGTGCTAACAACACAAGCCCAGGTGGACCTTAGCACTTCCAGGGGAATCTACGAACACCAGCACTGCCAGCCACCAGCTGCTGAGCCTGTCTGAGCTGTAGCTCAGGGACATAGAGGCTGAAATCTGAAGTGGCCAGACCACCCCTACCCCACAGGTTACTCTTTTAGCTTCTGGGTAACTCAGGGGAAACACTGGGAATCTTGGCCTTGGCCTCAGTCTAGACACCCAGAGTCTACAGAACACAAAGTCAACAACCAGGCCCTTATCTCCCAGCCTGAGAAATTAGGAAATAGGAAATCACAATGGGAAAGAAGGAAGGTGAGAAGGAGAAGGGAAAGGCAAGAAAATCTATCCGAGCTTATTTTGGTGAGGAAGATCAACCAAATACAGAGCACAACATGGACTCTATGCTCACACCTGAGACCACAGAAGGAAATATGAACTGGTCTCAAGCCCAAAAAGCATTCTTGGAGGAGCTCAAGAAAGATTTTAAAGGCCAAATTAGAGAGGTAGAAGATAAATTTAAATCTACATTGACCAAATTGGAAAAAAGATTCACTGAAGAAAATAAATCCTTAAAAAGTAAAATTTGTGAACTGGGACAGGAGGTTCAAAATCTAAATGGAGAAAATACCTCCCTAAAAAAGGACCTTCAAAAACTAACCAAAGAAAATTATTCACTAAAAATTAGAATCAGTCAAATGGAAGCTCAGGACCCTATGATGCACCAAGATTCAATTAAGCAAAATATGAAGGTTGAAAAATTAGAAGAAAGTGTAAAATATCTCAATGGAAAACAACTGACCTGGAGAAGAGATCCAGGAGAGATAACCTAAGAATTATTGGTCTACCAGAAAGCCATGATGAAAAAAGCAGCCTGGACAACATCCTCCAAAAGATTGTCAAAGAAAACTGTCCGAAGTCCTACAATCAGAAGGTAAAATATTTATTGAAAGAATTCACCAGACTCCTCCTGAAAGAGATCCCAAATAGAAAACTCCAAGAAACATGGAAGCCAAATTCCAGAATTACAAGGTTAAGGAGAAAATACTGCAAGCAGCCAAAAAGGAACAATTCAAATATTGTGGAACTACAGTCAGGATTACACAGGACCTAGCAGCTTCTACATTAAAAGATCAGACTTTCATGATGAAAAAGCCAGAGCTCAATGGAAAATTTGATCTCCAATTACAAGACTCAAGAAAGACATAAAAAGGTAAACAAGGAAAACACACACACACACATGCACATAACTTGGGATGCAATAAGAGCAAAATGTTTATATCCCTATATGAGAAGCGGATTCCTGTCAATATTGAAATTTATATGATTATCATGACCTTTAAAAGGGATATACATAGATAGAGGGTGTGGGTATAAATGAACTAATCTGATGATTAAAAAAAAACATTATTAAGGGTTCAAAGATACTGTAATGGGATAAAAGGAAAGGATGAGGTAGAAAAAGGTAAATTATGCCACACAATGAGGCATAAAAGCATACTATAGTAGAGAGGAAGGAGAGGGGAGATCAACATCATATGAACATTATTCTCATTGCTTCTGGTTCAAAGAGGGATCAACATAATCAGTTAAGTTTAAGATTCTAACATGAAATGACACTAAAACTCATTATAATAGAGGGAAAGGAGGGAGGGAGAGGAGCACTGTATGAAATTTACTCTCATTGGTTTGGGGTCAAAGGGGGAATAACATACTCTGATAAATATAAAAATTCATTGTGCCATATAGGCAGTAGGAGGGGTAAGGGGAGAATAAGAAGAGGGGTTAGGAGGGAAATAGTAGTAAGAGGAAAGGGTAGGTAAAGAAGGGGGGGGTCACAGGGAGGGAATACTGAGGGAGGCGGTAGTCAAAATTTTTCTTGGGTCTGCTCTTACATGACAAAACAGGAAAATGATAAATGTTGGAAAAGATGTGGGAAAATTGGAACACTAATACATTTTTGGTGGAGTTGTGAAGTGATCCAACCATTCTAGAGAGCAATTTGGAACTATGCCCAAAGGGCTATAAAAATGTGCATACACTTTGACCCAACAATACCACTTCTAGTGCTGTATCCCATTACAAGCGGGAAAAGGACCTGTACATACAAAAATATTTATAGCGGTTCTTTTTGTGGGGGCAAAGAATTGAAAATCAAGGCGATACCCATCAATTGGGGAATGGCTAAACAAGTTGTAGTATATGAATGTAATGGAATACTCTTGTGCTATAATAAATGAGGAGCAGACAGACTTCATAAAAATCTGGAGAGACATAAACTGATGCTGAGTGAGAGGAGCAGAATCAGGAGAACATTGTGCACAATTACAGACACCCCGTATCTGTGATGACTGACTTTGATAGATTGGCTTCATCTCAGCAATACAAGGTTATAATACAGCTCCAAAGGACTCATGATGGAAAGAGCTATCCACATCCAGAGAAAGAATTACGGAGTCTGAATGCAGATTGAAACAAACTACTTGCTCTCTCTTTTTTACTTTGTTTTGTTTTGTTTCTTTTTTGTTATTCATTCCATTTATTATAATTCTTCTTTACTACTTGTCTAATGTTTAATGTGAAGGTATATGTAGAACCTATATCAGATTGCATGCCACCATGGGGGTGGGGGAAGGGGAAGGTAGAAAATTTGGAACTCAAAAATTTGTTACTGAATGTTGTAAACTAAGAGAAAATAAATTTAAAAAAAATTATAGAAGTGAATCATTATCAACTGGAAATGTAATGGCAAGTGTTTCTGTATAGGACACCTGGGCTTCTGTACCCAATGTTCTAACAAGGGAGCAGTTATGGTCTGACTGATCTCCTTCCACCTCCCTTCTCTCATCTCCCATATGTACTTGCTCCTATTGTTCAAATATTGATAGTAGGTTTATGAGAAGTAAAGATAACAAGAAAAGTGACTACAATACAGTGTAGTGGAAAAAATAGTGAATTTGGAGGCAGAGGACCTAGATTCACATCTTAGCTGTCACTCATTAGCTGTATGACCTCAGGCAAGTCATGAACTTGTGGGAGTTCAGTTTCCTCATATGTCAAGTCAAGGCATTAGACAAGATGGTCTCTAATTTTCCTCTCTATTTAAATCTTATAAATCTCTAGTGACAATATTTTAATTGATATGAAATTCTAGCACATTTTCTTTTGAGTCTTAAATTCTATCTTCCTGTCTGTCTGTCTGCCTATATATCTACCTATAAACAAAAGAAAGACATACATACAGAGCCTGGTAGTCAGTATTCTTGTATACTTTTACTGGAGGTCATATCCAAATTATGAAATAGCTAATCAGGATCTCTCTCTCTCTCTCTCTCTCTCTCTCTCTCTCTCTCTCTCTCTCTCTCTCTCTCT
>NW_027187360.1:17100925-17104538 GCF_028583685.1 Petaurus breviceps papuanus | reverse complement strand
TCTCTCTCTCTCTCTCTCTCTCTCTCTCTCTCTCTCTCTCTCTCTCTGTCTCTCCCTCTCTCCCTCTCTCCTTCCCTTCCCTCCCTCCCAAATTATATGTATATAGACAAGTAGATTGATAGCTATCCCTTTTAGTTATTTCATATACTTAGATATGGTTATTCATATGAGTCCCAGGTTCATTGTCTACCAGGATTCTGTGATACAGGAAAGCCCAAGTGAAAAAAGGCAAGGAAAAGTTCAAATGGGTTCAACCAGGAAGGAGATTTCATTGACCTTGTAACAAAAGAGTAATCATTCCTATTCCTTTGGTATATACTCTGCCTATGCGGCACTGTTTGGATCAATGCCATAAGACTTCCCAGGGACACAGACTACAGAAGGCAACACAAACATAGACCAAGGAAAAGTTAACCAAGTAACCAGATGTCTGAAACATCCAATCATCTGTCACCGATCTGGCTCTATAACTCTCCCTCTTTCCAAATCAATCAGTTGTTAACTAAAGCAGAGACCTGGGCTCCTCCTGTTTTTACAGAAAGTCTTAGGGGAGGAGAGAGCTTTGTACCATTCTTAGAATTGTTGGCTGCTGCTGCTGCTGCTACCTTCTCAACACACAAACCAATTGCTAGACTCATTGCAACGTGTTATTACTCTAATTGCTGTCTGGCCAAGACAATTAGTTTTACCCAACAAAGAATTCTAAACAAAAAAGGAATATGCTGCTTATTCTTGGGCTTCTACTATTTCCAGCCACATTTAAACATATTTTAAGTTCTAATTCATGACCCAGCTTTTCAACCCAACATAATCTTAAATATAATGATGGAAGGAAACTTCTATCAAAAATCACTTTAGCTGGGAAAACTCTGCATACAATTGGCTATTAGTGAAGCAAAACTAAACTAACATTTCATTCTTTAAATGAAATTTTTGCTGAATATCTGTAGCAAAAAGTCAAATAAAAGATTTCATTTTCATGGCAGCTTGACATTAATATAAGGCCAAATAAACACAGCATCACCAGGAAATAAATCCAAATTTGAAGTTTGAAAGGGCAGTCATATTTCTTGAATATTCTGAATGTCAACCTTTTTGATGGAAAAATAATACAATAGCCATGAATGTGCACATGAGCCCATTCTAGTTGTCTTTGCAATGTGTTTCGAAGTTTAATTTGTTGAATCCTTGCATTTCCTGTTCCCCAATATCTAGTGGCATTTATAATGTTCTCTTTAAGCTACAGCAAATGAAGGGCTTAGAAAGGTCAATGTTCCTTGCTATTTTTTTTAGTTAAAGTTAATAAATGTCCTCCTAAAAGAACCAAATAATCTTTCTTTATGTGTATATACTGCCAAAGTTAGAATATTTTTTTCAGGCTTGTTTTCTAAAGTTTATATACAGTTAGATTTCGTACCAGCACAGATTCCTGGATGGGGGAGGTGGGCACCTCTGTTTCTCCCTGAGTGGGATGATTTCAGAATAGCAATGTAATGTGACTCACACTGTGGCTAGCTCCTGAGACTGTATTCTGAATATAGTTACCGACCAAGAATGAAAAAAGATCACAGAAATTAGTCCCTTAAAACTTGCTTTTGAGGGCACAGGACCAATTTAATAGGAAGGAATGATACTTAAAAGGTGAAATTAAGAGGTGAGAGGAATACAATGAGAGGAGATGGGGTGAGACAGATTGGGGTAAACTATCTCATACAGAAGAGGCAAGGGAAAATGGTTACAATGGAGGGGAAGAATAGGAAGGCAAAAGGGAATGGGTCAACCTTATTCCCATTGAATTTAGCTTGAGGAGGGAATGAAATACACACTAAATAGGGTATCACCCTCCAGGGGAATAGGGGGGGAACGGGATGAGAGGGGGGATGATAGAAGGGAGGGTAGGCTGGGGGGGAGGGAAGTTGGAAGCACTCACTTTTGAAAATAGACGGGATCAAAGTGGAGAATAGAACAAGTGGGAGGTGGGATAGGAGGGAGGGAGGTGTAGTCAGTCTTTCACAATATATCTATGTTATTGTTTTGCATTAGCCACACATGTACAACCTATACTGAACTGCATATCTTCCCAGTAAGGGTGGGTGACAAGGAAGGAAGGGAATGAATCTGGAATTGAAAGTTTTAAAATCAAATATTCAATTATATATATATATATATATATATATGTATATATGTGTGTGTGTATATATATGCTATTATTAATACCATCTTACAAGTAATTGGGAAATAAGCTATACAGGCACTGAGGCACAGAGATCCACTGGAAAAGTAGAAAGGGGTGTGGGAGAGGATATGGGAGAGAGCGGATTAGAGGAGGGGATGTCCTGTGGGACTGCTGCTTTGGGGTGGTGGGTAGGGGAAGAAAGGGGAGAAAATTTGTAACTCAAAATCTGGAGGAAACAAATGATGTAAATCAGAAGTTAATAAAGCATTAAAAAATTTTTTTTAAAAACTTGCTTTTGAAAATCTTTCCTTCCTACTTTTAACTTTTAAAACTATGTTGCTTAGTGATAATAACTCATTACCTGTTTTGGAAGATAAGAGCCTAAGTCATCATATTATATTTTGACAAATTTTGCGGATTTTTTTTCATATACTGACCACTTCAGTTTAAATTATTAGTAGAAAGTATATTTTACAGGAAATGGAAATCACTCATTTGTGGGGCTTTTTTTTTTCTTTTTAATTGAAAAGGCTCAATAATAATATATTTGTTTCAAGCTTTAAGATGTGTTATGTGCTTCCTTCATAATATGTCTGTGCAGCACCAGCCCTGGAGTTAGGAGGACCTGAGTTCAAATGTGACACACTTACTAGCAGTGTGACTTTTGGGCAAGTCACTTAACCCCAACTGTCCTACAAAAAAAGCAAAAAAGCAAAAGGCTGTGCAGTAGGTTATACTAGTCTCATATAAAAAATATCCATTTTACAGACAAAAAAAAGCTTAGTCATTGAAAGTTTATATGACTTACCCCATAGCACATAAGTCCCTGAGGTGATTTTTGAATCCAGGTCCCTTAACTCCAAATCTGATACTCTAGCCACAACCCCTACATTGTCTCTACAAGGTGAAAAAAAAAGGTAAAGTAGAGATAACAGTAAAAGTAAAGATCATCAGTGTCACAAACAGAAGTAAGGTCATACTTGGGAGCTTAGCTAGATAGGAATGAGTCTTGTAAGGGATCTTCAGTCAGAAGAATGCAAGGACACATCCAGGAAAGTCAGATAAAATAAGAGCAAAGAGATACCAAATGACTAGGCATGTAGGCAGGGATCTTCCAAAGTCCATGAGGCCACCCCAGGCATGGATCCTATGCTATGCGACTAAGAAACAAAGGTTCAAGGAGCCAGGCAAAATGATTTAGGCAAAGAATAATCATGAATGAACACCAGCAGCATAAGGAGAACTTGATACTAAAGTCCTTGATACAAAAACTCCTCATGTGTGCATTGTAAACCAAAAAAGTAATGTATCCTAGAGAGGAAGAGGGAGAGGGAGAGGGAGAGAGGGAGAGGGAGTACACGACGCTCTTCCGATCTGATCGGCTCCTCTCAGAAAGGAGAACTTGATACTAAAGTCCTTGATACACACCCTCTAACG
>NW_027187360.1:17093656-17100825 GCF_028583685.1 Petaurus breviceps papuanus | reverse complement strand
GGGAGGGGGAGAGGGAGAGGGAGAGAGTAACAAAGTAAGCACTGTGCCGGCTATAACTGAATCCACAGTGTGGGTGACCCCACACTTGTTGGAAGAACCAAGTTGAAACACATGGAAAGTGAGATGGACACAATGTTCCTGACAAAGAGACTGAAATATTGTGATGTTTGGAGTTGGGAAAATCCTTTAATGTTCACAGAATCACACAGATTTAGAACTCTCCAATTCCTTTGAGGCCATCTAGTTCATTAACTCCCCTCATTTTACAGATGAAGAAACTGAGTTATGGAATAATTAATATTATACTCAAGCTAATACATTAAGTAGTAAAGTCAGGATTCGAACCCAGATTCTCTAATGCTTTCCCCACAGCATCACACTGTCGAATTTCATACCCACTTGTTGGGAGTATTTAAGACTGTCCCTAGGCTTGTGGCAAAGACACTCTTACAGAACAGTGATTAAGTTCTTTTATAGAATCATTTTCTTCATCCCTTAGGGGTTGTTGGATTAAATGATCTCTAAGGTAACTCCCAGCACTAAAATCTGATGATCCTTTGAATTGTGATCAGAATGACTAATATTTCTCAGTTCCCATCCATCACACTTCAGGATAGAAGGATCAGTTGATTGGATTGACCCAGAGTTACCCTCATACCAGCTCTGAAACAATTTTGGGCAGAGGTGCTTTGGGCAGTGGATTTATCTATATGAGCTAGGGCCAAGACACAGAAATTGATTAGGTAACCTCTTAAATTCTCTTCCTTGGAGTCTTAAGATTCTTGACCTGCAGAAACCTAATGTACACATCATTACTGAGTTCTGAATTCAGCACTGGCATCATTCACTTGGTTAAAATGTACTCCAAGTCCAGGGAAGAAGGCTATGCAAAGGGAAACCTCACCAGAGGGGCAGAAGTGAAAGTCTGGGATTCGGTTGGGTTCAGCAGAATAAAGCTGGGGAGCTTGAGAAAGGATTTTTCTTGGGACTTTGAATTGTTCAGAGAAAAGCTGCCTGCCTCTCTGGATGAGCTTGAGAACAAATTCCACCAATCCCTCTCCATACTATTATTGGCATGTTGCTTTTCTTTGAATTAGTCCCTTGGTATTCAACTTAAAGAGAAAAAAAAAATGTTGTTTTTCCAAAGTGATGGAAGATAGAGAATGCTGCTTCTGTGGGGAATAGTCATGTTTCACGGCTTTGAGACAGTGAACAATATAAAAATGATTGCCCAAATGTCAAGGATTACTGTATAAGTGCTTTCAGTTTCCATGATGAGAGAACCTTTGGTCCAAGTGATTCTTCAGAAATTTCAAATGCTATAAGATTAGAAGTAAACACATTCACACTTGTAGGTGGGGTAGGCTCAGGAAAACGAAGGCAGTGTTTTGTTTTCAAGGTCAAGGTGCAGTGCACACTTTCATGCTGTTGTCTTCCTGCTTTGGAGATTAGCATGCTGAAAGACTTGAAGGGGGACTTTTAAGTGTCCTACACATTTTCTTCTATATGAGTTCCAGTGGCACTATTGGGTACCAGGATGATTCTATTAAGGACATTTGATAATTCCTACAAGCTGTAAGGGACTAAGAATCCCAGAGGACATACTCCAAAAATTAATTTACAGATTTCTTACTGAGATTGTAGATATGTCTAGTTATCAAAAGATAGGACAAATGAAATTTGATCCATTACATGTTCCTAGTATCATTTTCTTGGCATAATGGTATAATTTGAACCCAAGTGACTATTAGAAATAACTATCTTACCAAGAATTCTAACTGTCCATAAGTGAATTTAGAAAAAAGATTTTTATTTCATGTCATTATCTGAAAGGTGACTTGACCTTTAGCTTCTTGTGAAGAAGAAGCAAGCATAAACATGCATATTCGAATTTCACACCTTGAATCCCATTGACCAGCATTCCAGGGTTCACTAAATCCCACCCCCTGATAACATCTTCTAATTTCTACATTTAAATGTCCCTCTCCCTTCTCATCTTCATTTTTCTTAATATTTAAATAAAAGAAAGGCCAAAAATGCTTTTATTCTCCTCCCCGTTAGCCTGCATCAGATAACATGAGAAAGGATTTTCTTCAATCGCTAAAAGAAAAGACAAAAGCCTGAGTTGGAAAACTGGAACCCAGAATATCAGTGATAAAAGTTCCTTTGTCTAAGACTGGGTCAGGCTCAATGGACTTCATTCTTTGTGAACTATACCTGGTTCAATAGCTTCTGCTACACTGATACATAGGAAAAAGGTCTTTTCAGAACAAAGAAAAGTAATAGAAATGCTGATTTTTAGGTGGCCAGTATCCCCCACTGCTCCCTAAAAGGAGTTTTACTTCTTACATTAGTGACCAGTATATAATTTCTGTGGAAACAAAATCCAATCATACCTTACATGACCATAGCATCTTTATCACTGATTCTACAGAGACAACACAACACTAAGTCATTTCCCCTTGCCTATTAGGTAATCTCCAACTCCAAGGTATCAGAGATAAGCCTCTACTGAGATCCAACTAAAATATCAATTATATCTCTAAAACCTGGAGTGTCATTTCTAATGAGGAAACATCTGTTTTTACTAAAAGCAGAACAACAGATGATATGGTCTTATGAAAAGACCACCAGTTTGGGAGTCACTTGGCAGACCAATATGGACATAGACAAACAAAAACACAGACAATGAAACTACAGAGCTCCTTTAACATAATTTAGTGGCTGATGCTAAGTGACTAGAGCTATTAGACTGGGGAGTCAGGGAGATGTGAGTATACATTCTGTCTCAGACACTGTCTCAGATCTTGGGCAAATCACTTAACTTCTGTCTGCCTCAGTTTCCTCATCTGAAAAATAAGAATAATAATATCTGCCTCTCAGGGTTGTTGTCGTGAGGATGAAAAATGACAATACATGAAAAGTGCTTTGCGAAGCTTAAGGTGTTCTGTAAGTATTAATTATTACCACCATTTTACAAAGAAGAAAATGGAGAGAGATAGAGGAGGAAATAATCATTTATATAGCACCTACAATGGGCCAGGAACTGGGTTAAAACCTTCAGAGAGAGCCTCTGAAAGGCTGATTGACCTTCCCAAGGCTTTGTAGAGCTGAGAATGGAACCCTAGTCTTTTGATTTCAAGTCCTGTGATATGTTGGTGCACAGGTAATACAACCTGGATAGCCTGAAGGAAACAGAATAATAAAGGCACACCAGAAACAGATAGATAGAGAGACAGATAGATGATAGATAGATAGATGGATGAATGGAGAGGAAGGAAGGAAGGAAGGAAGGAAGGAAAGAAGGAAGGAAGGAAGGAAGGAAGGAAGGAAGGAAGGAAGGAAGGAAGGAAGGAAGGAAGGAAGGAAGGAAGGAAGGAAGGAAGGAAGAGAGAGAGAGAAAGACAAATAGATATAGACATAGTATCCATATATCTATATCTTAGCAACAAATCAACAAACCCAAACATGTCTGAGGTGTGGCATTGAAAAAGGAGTAAGAGGCATTATGGGAAAGCAAAAAGAATATTTTCTCTGTTTTCAAAGGGTCAGCGGTTCAAATTAAGCCTCTGACTCTGCCTGTTACCTAAGGTGTTTGAACCAAATGACCTCTGGGTCTATTCCAGCTCTATACTGATAGTCATAAGATTTCTGCCCTGAAGGAATTGACAAGTTCAGTGAGAAAGCAAGATTAAGAATTTAGTGGGAGGACAATACAAAAGTGCAAATTGCACACCCCATGCCCTCCTAACCCAAATACTAGTGATGGGGTACCTGGGGTCTAGATCAATTTGTGAAACCAACTTGTAAAACCAGTCAGTTCAGTTGTAACTGCAATTTGTCCTTTCCGATCCTTGAGCTCTGCCCCTTCTCCCTATCCCACACTCCACCTAGGCAACACCCGGTGACCCCTTTTTTCCTACTTGATCTCTTCATGCCTTCTGGGCCTGGCCCACACCCTCCTTTGTCCTTGCCTTTTGTCTCCTTCAAACTGGCCCAGATCTTATCTAAACTCTCTATTCACATGCTTCTCTTGGTCAGCTCTGACCTTTGTCTATGCACTGAGGCCCCTCCCATCTGGTCAGCCCTGACAATGGCAGCCCTACCCTTTAAAGGTAAAAGCATGTACCCCTCTCACTTGCAGGTCCCCTAAAGGACTCTTGCCGGCTTCTCATAGAAGCTTAACAATAAACTTCTACAACTCTCACTCCAATTAAGCCTGAGACCTTGAATTCTTTCCAGACGATATTGCAGGTTTTCTGGTCTTAGATAAGATCAGAATTCCTGTTGAACCTATTGGGATCCCAATCCCCATCACTAGTACTACAGTAATTCAGAGAAGGAAGACTTTAAATTGGCCTGGTGTGGTCAGTGACCAGATTTCTTCATGAAATATATGATTCATTCTCAAACTAGATATAGGTGATGTAAAAATTGTTTGTTTCTTTGGATTGTCAGTAGAATGTTAGCTCCTTAAGTTCAGGGTCTACTCAGATTTTTTTTTTTAATGTACTCTTCTGAATATAGAACAAGTCATTGTTCAGTGGTTTCTGACTCTTTGTGACCCTATTTGGGGTTTTCTTGGCAAAGATACAGCAGTGGTTTGCTATTTCCTTCTCTAGATCATTTTACAGATGAGGAAACTGAAACAAACAGGATTGAATGATTTGCTGAGGGTCACAGAGATAGTAAGTTTCTGAGACAAGATTTGAACTCACAGAGACGAGTCTTCCTCTCTCCAGGCCCAGCACTCTATCCACTATATCATCTAGTTGTCCTAAAACAAGTATGGGCTTTGTAAATGCTTGTTATTGTGGAATCCACTCTACCACTCCAATCATCTAGTATGCCTAACCTAGAGCTGATCGTGTCTAAATTGTTGCCCTTGAGCTCCCCAAGCCGGAGGCAGTATCTAAACCAGAGCTTATGGTGAAGTCACCAAGGAGTCCTTGGATTTTCCAGTCAGGGCTGTAGTGCTAGAAACACTCCATTATCAGGGACCAGAAATGGCGAGTGTAACTAGACACTGCAACTGGAGGCTAGTTTGTGTGCAGGACATTCTGTATTTTATATAACCATAAAGCAGTCTGCTGAACAGAATTTACACCAGCGATAACCCACGCAGCTGGTCTGCGATAAACTGTGAGATCTGCAGCCATAACCTCTAAACATCAGCTCTTTGGGCTGCAATTCCTTCAAGCAATGAACAGACTCTCCACCTCCCTCCCCCAGGTAACTCATCAGCAGAAACAAATAACATTTCTGCATCCCTATTTCAACACCCCAACACATAGTGAAGAAATGCATATCAGGGTGAAACGGTGTGTGCTTTTCACAATTTATTTCACGGAAACGTGAAGCTCACTGGGAGCCACATGAGAGGCAGAGAAGAGATAAAAGGTCTCCATTTCTGGAAGTCATTTTTATGCATAAAGCCCTGGCTAAAACAAAGTTGTCTAGACAATGCCAGCAGCAGGGGGATTGTGCTTTTGAGATTTCAAAACGTTTCTTAAAGGTGACTGAACCTCATTTTTTAAAAAGAATAAATAAATAAGCAATGCATTTGCAGCAGGGCTGCCTCTGACAGCCTTTTAGTGCTACTATTCTTTAGCATTTATAGATTTGGTCTGTAACTTTCCCGTCAGTAATTAGTTATTCTTGAAATGGAGTCCACATCCCCAGGCCACTCCCACCTATAACAAAGCATGGGGAAGGTCATTATGGATGTGTTTTGCTGCATTTGCTTTTCACAAAAATTGAACCCCATGAGATGAGTTTCCCAGGAAACTGATACTCAGGAATGTGTCTGGAAGAGGGTGGGATGGTCAGGGGACTAGAAACTAGGCCATGAGGGTCAGTGGGCTCCCTTTCACTGAATGTCTTTAAGTAGAAACTGGATGATAAAACAAAAATAATTTATATATATATATATATATATATATATATATATATATATGTGTGTGTGTGTGTGTGTGTGTGTGTGTGTGTGTATACATATATATATATGTATTTATTTGAAAATATTCTGAAGGCCACCTTGTTACTCTTAAAGTTTTCATAAACATACCATATGAAAGATAATAAATACAGCAACCCTAGAGTCACTGAAACTTGGATTCTAATCCGGCCTGATAGTGCCTTGCTGTGGGCAAGTTGCTTAACCTCTCTGAATCACAGTTTCCTCCTTTATGAAATGTGGATAAAAACACTGTTTCCCATGTCAGCCGGGTTATTTTGTAGTTTATAGGAGACAATGAATATAAAGTTCTTTGTAAATATGAAAGTCCTTATACAAATGCCAGTTAATCTATAATGATCAATTGAAGAAACTGGGCATATATTTAGTTTGGAAAAGGGAAGACTTAAGGAATATGTTCTTTGTCACCAATCCCAGGATCCCGCTTTCTTTATTCTCTATAGAAGAAAGGGCTTTTCACAATCCTCTTCTTCTCTGAGGAATATAGGTGGAGTTTGCTTTCCACAATAAGGTCCCCTGTCCCAAAGATCATGTGCAAATAACAGTTTTTCTAAGGCAAAATATATTTTAAGTGAACCAGTAGAACTTGATGCTTAAAAGAGCCCCGTGGGAGTGAATCTCATTTTAAAGGGGAAAAAATTGCTCTCCAATTTATCTTTTACCCATGTTTCCAAATTCATGTATCATACCTGCCTCAGGTGAAGTTAATAGAGGCAACATTGGTTTTATTGTTGTTGTTTTTGAAAGAGCAGGGGACTGAGAGACAGAGGACTTAGATTCCAGTCCTGACTTTAGAACTCTCTAGCCTTAAGACCTTGGGCAAATAGTTTCTGCCTTGGGCCTCAGTCTCTTATTCTATAAAACTGAGAAATTAGCTTAAGTGATCTCTAAGGTCTCTTTCAGTTCTGAGATTCTTGCTAAATAGAGATATTTGTATATAAGTGCTATTATATTCTCCTCAATAGGCAAATTTGGATAATGAAAAGTATGACCTCCACAAGCAATGAAGACTACAGTCCCTTCTCCAGTTGTAAGTTCCCACAGTGCCCCCCCCCCCCCCCCCCCCCCCCCCCCCCCCCAACGAAAAACAAACAAAAAAAAAAAAACAAAAAAAATAAAAACAAAAAAACATAAGAATTAACTCTGTTTTTATATTCTTCTATCACAACAAATACACTTAGTCGATATAAGT